>NC_091237.1:8599144-8615123 GCF_040958095.1 Procambarus clarkii | reverse complement strand
ACCTTTAGTAGGCAAGGCCGTATTATTATATATTTTTTACAACTGCAAAAGCAGAGGAACCATACCCAGAGATCAATGGTCATAACATAGAGCTGACCTGACAGCCACGTAGTCATGTATACTGTACAGCTAACCTGACAGCCACGTAGTCATGTATACTGTACAGCTGACCTGACAGCCACGTAGTCATGTATACTGTACAGCTGACCTGACAGCCACGTGGTCATGAGAAGCTGCTGGTCTTGCAACCAAAAGGTCATATATTTTGTTGAATTGGCTTGCCTGGCAACGAGGTAGTCATGTATACTCTGGAGATGTTAACCTAGTAACGATATTGTCATGTATACTCTGGCGATGTTAACCTAGTAACGATGTTGTCATGTATACTCTGGAGATGTTAACCTAGTAACGATGTTGTCATGTATACTCTGGAGATGTTAACCTAGTTATGATATTGACATGTATACCCTGAAGAGACTAACCTAGTAATGACGTTGTCATGTATTCCCTGGAGATGTTAACCTAGTAACGATGTTGTCATGTATACTGCAAAGCTGCTTGTCTGAAAACTACATTGTTTTGTACACAGCGAAGCTGGCATGTCTGGCAACCACGAAGTTCTCAATATTGTGGAACTGCTTGTCTGGTAAACCAAGATGTCAGGTACACTGTGATGTTGGTTTACCTGGCAACCACATGTTCATGTAACCTGTAGAAGCCCTCGTCTGGCAGTCACATTCTCAGGTATACTGTGGAGTTGTCAGTCTAACAACCTGCGAACATAACCAGACCTTATAACCCGGTCTTATAACATAACTAATAACTAGAAGTTATAACTAGTAGTAATTATCTGCCAAAATAACTTGCAGTAATAACCTCCGAAATAATCATTCTCAAGACAAATATATGTTATTGTATCCCGTTTTTATTTGTTATTGAATAAGGATTATTATTTTCATTAGAGATGTTATGAATACAAATTGTAACCTGAAATCATGTTGCACCATGTTTGCGTAATGTTGCATAAAGATGCATCATGTTGCATAATGTTGCATATTGTTACCTAATGTTGCACAATGTTACATACGGTTGCATAATGTTACATACTGTTGCATAATTATGCAAAATATTGCATACTGTTACATCATGTTGCACAATGTTGCACCCTGTTGCGTAATGTTGCACCATGTTGCACAATGTTGCACCATGTTGCGTAATGTTGCATATTGTTGCAGCTCCTTGAATCTGTTTGAAAACTTATTACGTGAATTTTGGATTTATATTACAAGTGAGAATAAAGTAAAATAAAATCATAATAATTAGCCGTAAGAAACTGCAGTATTATCCTGCTGTAATAACCACTCGTAGTGATCTCAGGTAATTACTAGCGGTAAAGAATGACAGAAATTACATGCAGTAATAACCGGAAGTAATAACCTTTTGTAAAAGTTTGCAATAATAACTCGCCATAATAACATACAGAAATAACACATCACATTAGCATGCCGAAATAGCGGTCAGAAATAACAAAAATAATTCCAGGTAATACTCAGCACAAACTATAAAACACAAAGGGGCTGAGCGAGACATAGAACAGTTTTTCCGGATTGGCCAGTACAACAGGAACAAAAAAGAGATTGATCAAGGTATTCAAGAGCGAGGTCATCAAAGAGGACATCCTAGTAAAGAAGAGCAAACTGAGGTATGCATGGAACTACAAAGAGGTATTTGTTCAGAGGGACATGACCAGGGACGAGATAGTATGGGCAGCAGATGCAAGGAAAAGGTGAAGGGAGAGGGAAGGGAGCCAGGGAACCTCAGCCTCCATCCCAGCAATCCCAGAGGGAAGTGGGGAACCCAATCCAGCAACTCAGGAACCCCAGAGGGAAAGCAACACCCCATCCCACCACCCAATAGAGCCTCCCCCGAACCCCTAGCACAAACCCTTCCTTGCCCCTACACAATGTCCACCAAATTACCCAAATCCTCCCTCTCCCCTTACCCCGAGTATCCCCTGCTTTCCTAGCCCCTGGTCTTCTTCCTGCCCCAGGCAGGCCCAGGCAAGACCTAAGCCCTCCATCCCCAACTCAATGTGCCCCCAAAACCCTGTCAACTACATCACAGAAGGGCGTGCTCTCTCCCCAAATAATCCCTGCCCCCCAACCTCAAGCAATCCCTGCCCCCTCACCCCAGGACTTCTTCCTGCCCCAAGCTGGCCTGAGCAAGACCTAAGCCCTCCATCGCCCACCCCACCTCCCCCTGAACCCTGGCAACTACTTCACAGGAGGATGAGCCTACCCAAGTAGCAATAACCATGGAACGTGGGGAGTGAGGGTGAAAATTGATATAAGAAAGTGAGCTTCAAGGTAATGTACTCAAACATTGATGGAATTACCAATAAAGCAAGTGAACTGGCACAAAGGGCACAAGAAGAAAACCCTAATGTAATAGGACTCGCGGAAACAAAATTGTCAGGAGTCATAACAGATGCTGTGTTTCCAAAGGACTACTATATAGAAAAGAAAGAGATGGAAGGGAGAGGAGGTGGAGGAGTGGCCCTGCTGATAAGGAAGGACTGGAGTTTTGATGAGATGGAAATTCCGGGCTGTGACCGGTTCAGAGATTACATAACAGGGACTATAACAATGGGTTGACCTAAGATAATGGTGAAAGTTATTTACAACCCTCCATTAAATGACAGAAGACCCAGACAGGAGTTTGATAGAAACAACATGGCAACCAATAATATAATAGAGAAAGCAGCATCAGTTGCCTGTAACAATGGCTCAAGACTGTTAATCATGAGCGATTTCAACCATGGAAAGATAGACTGGGAGAATGAGGACTCACATGGTGGTGCAGATACGTGGAGCGCTAAACTCTTGGAAGTGGCAACAAACAACGTTCTGAGCCCGCATGTCAGGGAACCCACAAGAGTGAGAGGCAATGATGAACCAGCTAGACTCGATTTGATATTCACCCTGAATGAAACAGAAATAAGGGAAGTCAAAGTTGAAGCTCCAATAGGAATGAGTGACCGCAGTGTACTGACTTTTGAGTACTTGGTGGAGGTAGGGATAACCTATCCAAGGATGGGAGTGGAGGGGAAAAGACTAAATTACCGAAGAGGAAAATATGACGTGATGAGGCACTTCCTAAGGGGAATACCATGGGAAACAGAAATTAGAGACAAGACTGTGCAGGATATGATGAATTTTGTCACCCAGAAATGCCAGGAAGCTGCAGACAGGTTTATCCCGGTCCAAAAGGAGAGAAACGAAAAAACAGAAAAATCCATGGTTCAACCAGGAATGCAAGGTAGCGAAGCAACTGAATAAAAGAACATGGAGAAACTGCAGAAATAACAGAACACCGGAGAGCAGGGAGAGATACCAGAGGGCCAGAAATGAGTTCCTCAGAGAGAGGAGGGAAGCAGAGAGACAGTTTGAAAACGACATAGCGAGTAAAGCCAAGACCCAACCAAAGCTGCTCTACAGCCACATCAGGAGGAAAACAGCAGTGAAGGAACAAGTGATGAAGCTGCGAAAAGGGGAGAACAGATACACAGAGAATGACAAGGAGGTGTGTGAAGACTTAACAAGAGATTCCAGGAGGTTTACACAATAGAACAAGGAGAAGCCCTTGCACTAAATGAGGAGGAGGCAAACCAAGCAACCTTGGAGGAATTTGACCTCACCAGTGATGAGGTCAAAAGGTGTCTGCTGGAGCTAGATGTGACAAAGGCTGTTGGGCCTGATAGAATCTCACCATGGATACTAAAGGAAGTGCAGAAGCACTAAGTGTGCCACTCTCTATGGTGTATAACAGGTCACTGAAAACAGGAGACTTACCAGAAAGTTGGAAGACAGCTAACGTAGTCCCAATATACAAGAAGGGAGACAGGCAAGAGGCACTGAACTACAGGCCAGTTTCCCTAACTTGTATACCATGCAAGGTGATGGAGAAGATCATGTGGAAAAAGGCTCGTAGAGCATCTTGAGGGAAGTAACTTTGTAATGCACCACCAACATGGGTTCAGAGATGGTAAATCGTGCCTCACAGGCTTAATAGAATTCTATGACCAGGCAACAAAAATTAGGCAAGAAAGAGAAGGGTGAGCAGACTGCATTTTCTTGGTGTGCCAGAAGGCCTTTGACACAGTACCCCCATAAAAGGCTGGTAAAATAGTTGGAGCAACAGGCAGGAGTAAAAGGGAAGGTGCTCCAGTGGATAAGAGAGTATTTAAGCAACAGGAAAGAGCGAGTAACTGTGAGGGGGGAGACATCAGAGTGACGAGATGTCACCAGCGGAGTCCCCCCCCCCCCCCCCCCGGGCTCAGTACTTGGACCCATCCTGTTTCTAATATATGTAAACGATCATCCAGAGGGTATAGACACATTCCTCTCAATGTTTACTGATGATGCAAAAATTATGAGAAGAATCAAGACAGATGAAGATAGACAGAGACTACAAGATAACCTGGACAAACTGGAGAAATGGTCTAGAAATGACTGCTAAAGTTCAACTCAGGAAAGTGTAAAGTAAAGAAATTAGGCGAAGGGAGCAGAAAGCTGAACACAAGGTACCATCTAGGAGGTGAAATCCTGCAATAGTCAAATAGAGAGAAAGATCTGGGGGTTGATATTACACCGAACCTGTCCCCAAAGCCCCACATCAAAAGGATATCATCAGCGGCATTTGCTAGGTTGGCCAACATAAAAACTTCCTTTAGAAACTTGTGTAAGGAATCGTTCAGGACCCTGTATACCACTTATATCAGACCAATCCTGGAATATGCAGCTAAAGCCTGGAGTCCATACCTAGTTAAACACAAGACAAAGTTAGTGAAGATTCAGCGGTATGCCACCAGACTCGTCCCAGAACTGAGTGGAATGAGCTACGAGGAAAAGATAAAGGAGCTCAACCTCACGTCCCTGGAAAACAGAAGAGTAAGGGGAGACATGATAGCAACCTACAAAATTCTTAGGGGAATTGACAGGGTGGACAAAGACAAAATCTTCTGCGCGGGTGGAACACGAACAAGGGGACACAGGTGGAAACTTAATTTACAGATGAGGCACAGAGACGTTAGAAAGAATTTTTTCAGTGTCAGAGTAGCTAATAAATGGAATGCATTAGGAAGAGATGTGGTGGAGGGTGACTCCATACACAGTTTTCAAATATAGGTATAACAGAGCCTAGTAGGCTCAGGAATCTGTACTCCAGTTGATTGACGGTTAAGAGGCGGGACCAGAGATACAAAGCACAACCACCGCAAGCACAACAAGGTAAGTACACACACACACACACACACACACACACACACACACACACACACACACACACACACACACACACACACACACACACACACACACACACACACACACACACTCGTAATTCTGTGGCGCGACTTCGATTCCAGCACCAGGCAGAAACAAATGGGCAAAGTTTCTTTCACCCTGAATGCCCCTGTTACCTAGTAGTAAATAGGTACCTGGGAGTTAGTCAGCTGTCACGGGCTGCTTCTTGGTGCGTGTGTGTGTGATGTGGAGAAAAAAAAGTAGTTAGTAAACAGTTGACTGACAGTTGAGAGGCGGACCGAAAGAGCAAAGCTCAACCCCCACAAAACACAACTAGGTGAATACACAACTAGGTGAATACACACACTCCCCTTCATCCCATACCCTCCCTATCCCTCCTCCCCCCTCACCCCGTATCCTCCATGTCCCCCCTATCTCCTTACCCCATACCTTACCTGTCCCCCCTTCCCTTGAAGCCCCAACACCCATCCCAAAATCCTCTGAGACCCTGCAAACTACCTCACAGATCTTTACACCCAGCTTTTTCCACCAGCAGAACGCTCACCAAGAAGTGGACAAAAAATGAACAGAAGAAAGTGAGCTTTAAGGCAATGTACACTTACATAGATGGGATTACAAATAAAACAAGTGAACTCGGAGAATGGGCATGAGAAGAAAACCCAGACATAATAGCACTCACAGAAACAAAGCTAACAAAAACCATAACAAATGCAGTGTTTCCACAGAACTTCTATGTTGTCAGGTAAGAGACTGAAGGAAGAGGAGGAGGTGGTGTAGCTTTGCTGATAAGAAAAGGTTGGAGTTTTGAAAAGATGGTTAATCAGAGCTGTAAAGGTTTCAGTGACTACATATAAGGCACCATAGCAACTGGAGGACAGAAAATTATAGTAGTAGTCATATATAACCTACCACCAAACGACAGAAGACCCAGACAGGAATATGATAAAAACACCATAGCCGCTATCAACATAATAGAGAGAGCAGCTTCTGTGGCTAGCAGGAACGGATCCAGACTACTAATCATGGAAGGCTTCAACCACGGGAAGATAGATTGCTAGAACAGAGACCCACATGGAGGACCAGACACATGGAGAGCTAAACAGCTGGACGTGGCAACAATAAACATTCTAAGTCAACACGTCAAGGGACCGACAAGAATGAGAAGAGACGACGAACCAGCCTTGCTTGATCTGATATTTACCCTAAATGAGTCGGATATAAGGAAGTTAAGTTGGAAGCCTCCTTGGGAATGAGTGATCATAGTGTATTGAGCTTTGAGTACATGGTAGAGCTAGGAATTATCTCCCCCCAAAAAAGAACTGGGAAACATAGGGCTAGCATACCGAAAAGGAAACTATGAGGAGATGAATAGATTCCTAAGGGATATACCATGGGACACAGAACTCAGTACTAAGTCCATACAAGAAATGATGGACTATGTCACCCAAAAGTTTCAGGAGGCGGTAAACAGGTTTATCCCGGCCCAACAGGAAAAAAAACGAGATGCAAAAGAATCCGTGGTTTAATAGGGAATGTATGAAAGCAAAGGAACTGAACAAAAGGGCATGGAGGAACTTCTGTAATAACAGAACACCAGAAAGTAGAGAGAGATACCAGAGAACCAGGAACGAGTATGTTAGTGTGAGAAGAGCAGCCGAGAAAAGGTATGAAAATGATATAGCTAATAAAGCCAAGACCGAACCAAAGCTACTGCACAGTCATATCAGTGATGGAACAGGTGATGAAACTTAGAACAGGTGAGGACAGGCACACAGAGAATGACAAAGAGGTGTGTGAAGAACTCAACAAGAGGTTCCAGGAGGTCTTTACAATAGAACAAAGAGAGGTCACGGTGCTAGGAGAGGTGGCAGCAAACCAGGCGACCTTGGAAGGGTTCGAAATTACAAGAGATGTAGTCAAGAGGCACCTATTGGAGCTGAACGAGAGAAAGGCTGTTGTACCGGATGGAATCTCACCATGGGGATTGAAAGAGTGTGCAGGATCACTTGCTTGCCACTCTCCATAGTGTATAGTAGGTCACTGGAAACGGGAGACCTACCAGAAACATGGAAGACGGCTAATGTAGTCCCAATATACAAAAAGGGTGACAGACAAGAGGCACTGAACTACAGGCCAGTGTCCTTAACTTGTATACCATGAAAGGTGATGGAGAAGATCGTGAGAAAAAACCTAGTAACACATCTGGAGAGAAGGGACTTTGTGACAACCCATCAACATGGGTTCTGGGAGAGTAAATCATGCTTTACAGGCTTAATAGAATTCTACGATCAGGTGACAAAGATTAAGCAAGGAAGAGAAAGATGGGCGGACTGCAATTTTTTTGACTGTCTGAAAGCCTTTCACACAGTACCCCATAAAAAGCTGATGCAGCTGGAGAAACAGGCAGGAGTAACTGGTAGGGTTTTCCAGTGGATAAGGGAGTACCTAAGCAATAGGAAGCAGAGAATTACAGTGAGGGGTGAGACCTCAGATTGGCGTGAAGTCACCAGTGGAGTCCCACAAGGCTCTGCACTAGGACCTATCCTGTTTCTCATATACGTAAATGATCTCCCGGAGGGTATTGACTCATTCCTCTCAATGTTTGCTGACGACGCCAAAATTATGAGAAGGATTAAGACAGAGGAGGACAGCTTGAGGCTTCAAGAAGACATGAACAAGCTGCAGGCAAGGTCGAACAAATAGTTGTTAGAGTTTAACCCAAGCAATTGTAATGTAATGAGAGACAGGTGTAGGGAGCCGGAGACCAGATACAAGGTATCATTTGGAAGATGAAATACTTCAATAGTCAGAGAGTGAGAAAGACCTGGGGGTTCATATCATGCCAGACCTATCCCCTGAAGCTCATATCAAGAGGATAGCATCAGCGGCATATGCCAGGGTCGCTAACATAAGAACAGCCTTTAGAAACTTGTGTAAGGAACACTACACTACACAACACTACACTTTGTTCATTGTGTAAGGAATCTTTTAGAATATTATATATCACACATGTCAGACCAATCCTGGAGTATGCGGCCCCAGCATGGAGTTCATATCTAGTCATGCATACTACTAAACTGGAAAAGGTTCAAAGGTTTGCCACCAGACTAGTACCCGAACTGAGGGTTATGAGCTACGAGGAGAGACTACGGGAATTAAACCTCACGTCACTGGGAGACAGAAGAGTTAGAGGGGACATGATCACCACATACAAGATTCTCAGAGGAACTGACAGTGTACATAAAGACAGACTTTTTAACACAAGGGGCATACGCACTAGGGAACACAGGTGGAAATTGAGTGCCCAAATGAGCCATAGAGAGGTTAGGTACCTGTTACCTAGCAGTAAATAGGTACCTGGGAGTTAGTCAGCTGTCACGGGCTGCTTCCTGGTGTGTGTGTGTGTGTGTGGTGTGGGGAAAAAAAAAAGTAGTTAGTAAACAGTTGATTGACAGTTGAGAGGCGGGCCGAAAGAGCAAAGCTCAACCCCCGCAAAAACACAACTAGTAAACACACACACACACACACACACACACACACACACACACACACACACACACACACACACACACACACACACACACACACACACACACACATATGCGCGCGCGCGCGCCTGCATCATCTAGGACACAGGTGTGTGTGGCTTCAGAAAATATTCACACAAAGAAAATGTAGCGAAGATCAATAACAGGAAAAAGACTGGAGTAACTCTTCAGAAAAACCCCGTGTGGCTAATTAGGCTCCCGAGCACACCTCTTACAGGCGCTCTCAGGGACCTCCGCTCCTGAGCTGGAGTGTGAGTCATTGTGTGAGTGTGTTGAGTAAGTGGGGGGGGGGGGTCAGGTGTAAGTGTGTGTTGAGTCAGTGGGTGGTGAGGTGTGTGTTGAGTCAGTTGGTGGTGAGGTGTGTTGAGTCGGTGGGTGGTGAGGTGGGTGTGTGTTGAGTCAGTGTTCAGTCAGTTATGAGTCCCCAGGTAGCTTAATGAGGTAGGTCTGCCTTGTGAGAGTTACTCCCCACACCTGACTGAAGGTAGGAGTCAGGAGAAGGAATTAAAGTAAGCTAACATCAGTGAATTATGATGAAGAGATGAAGCAGAGGGCAAGCACCTTATGGAAACAAGATGAGATAAGATGTCGACATTATGTTACGAGACGTGACGTGGACGGAGGTCGTAAAGAGTCACTTGAGTTGTGTAAATCGCCTAGGATGATTTTCACGACTTTGTATACCACATATGTCAGACCATACCTGGAGTATGCGGAAATATCCTGGAGTCCATATCTAGTCAAGCATAAGACTAAACTGGAAAAGGTTCAAAGGTTTGCCACCAAACTAGTTCCCAAACTGAGAGGTATGAGCTACGTGGAGATACTACGGGAATTAAATCTCACGTCGCTGGAAGACAGAAGATTTAGAGGGGACATAATCACCACATACAGGATTCTCAAAGGAACTGATAGGGTAGATAAAAACAGACTATTTAAATCAAGGACCACACGCACTAGGGAACACAGGCAGAAAATAAGTGCTCAAATGAGCCATAGAGACATTATATTTTTTTGTTTAGTGTCAGAATAGTTGACAAATGGAATGCATTAGGCAGTGATGTAGTGGAGGCTGACTCCATAGACAGTTTCAAATGTAGATATGATAGAGCTCAATAGGCTCAGGAATCTGTACACCGGTTGATTGACAGTTGAGAGGCGGGACCAAAGAGCCAGAGCTCAACCCTCGCAATTACAACTAGGTGCGTGCACCTCACCACCCACTGACTCAACACACACACACACACACACACACACACACACACACACACACACACACACACACACACACAGGGGCCTGGTAGCCTGGTGGATAGCGCGCAGGACTCGTCATTCTGTAGCGCGGGTTCGATTCCGGAACCAGGCAGAAACAAATTGGCAAAGTTTCTTTCGCCCTGAATGCCCCTGTTACCTAGCAGTAAATAGGTACCTGGGAGTTAGTCAGCTATCACGGGCGGCTTCCTGGTGTGTGTGTGTGTGTGTGTGTGTATGGTGTGGAGAAGAAAAAAGTATTTAGTAAAACAGTTGATTGACAGTTGAGAGGTGGGCCGATAGAGCAAAGCTCAACCCCTGCAAACACAACTAGGTGAATACACACACACACACACGCACACACACACACACACACACACACACACACACACACACACACACACACACACACACACACACACACGCACACACACAGATTCATTCAGACTCGACCTGATATTCACCTTGAATGAGTCAGAAATAAGAGAAGTCAAATTTGAAACTCCCATAGGAATGAGTGATCACAGTGTATGACATTTGAGTATCTGGTGGAGGTAGGGATAACCTATCCAAGGATGGGAGTGGAAGGGAAAAGACCACGTCACCCAGAAATGCCTGGAAGCTGCAATTAGATTTATCCCGGTCCAGGAGGAGAAAAGGAAAAGCAACAATAGAATCCATGGTTCAACCAGGAATGTAAGGTAGTGAAGCAATTGAGTAAAAGAACATGGAGAAACTACAGGAATAACAGAATGCCAGAGAGCAGGGAGAGATACCAGAGGGCAAGAAATGAGTACCTCAGAGTGAGGAGAGAAGCAGAGAGACAGTATGGAAAATGATATCCCCTGTAAAGCTGAGACCCAACCAAGCTGCTCCACAGCCATATCAGGAGGAAAAAAGCGGTGAAGGAACAAGTGATGAAACTGAGAAAAGGGGAGAATAGATACACAGAGAATGACTAGAAGGTGTGTGAAGAACTCAACAAGAGATTCAAGGAGGTCTTCACAAAAGAAAGAGGAGAAGACCCTGCGCTAAATGAGGAGGAGGCAAACCCAGCAACTTATGAGGCTTTTGACTTCACCAGGAATGAGGTCAAAAGGAATCTGATGGAGCTGAATGTGACAAAGGCAGTTGGCCCTGACGGAATCTCACCGTGGATACTGAAAGAAGGTGCAGAAGCACTAAGCGAGCCACTCTCTATGGTGTATAACAGGTCACTTGAAACAGGAGACCTACCAGAAAGCTCGAAGACAGCTAATATAGTCCCAATATACAAAAAGGGTGACAGGCAAGAGGCCCTGAACTACAGGCCAGTTTCCCAAACTTGTATACCATGCAAGGTGATAGAGAAGATCGTGAGAAAAAGGCTCAGAGAGCATCTGGAGGGAAATAGCTTTGTATCACACCACCAGCATGGTTTCAGAAATAGTAAATCGTGCATCATGGGGTTAATAGAGTTCTATGACCAAGCAACAAAAATTAGGCAAGAAATAGAAGGGTGGGCAGACGGCATTTTCTTGGACTGTCAGAAAGCTTTTGACACAATACCCCATAAAAGGCTGTTACGAAAAGTTGGAGCAACAGGCAGGCGTAAAAGGTAAGGTGCTCCAGTGGATAAGGAAGAATCTAAGCAACAGGAAACAGTGTGTAACTGTGAGGGGGGAGACGTCAAAGTGTCGAGATGTCACCAGCGGGGTTCCTCAGGACTCTGTACTTGAACCCATCCTGATTCTAAAATATGTAAATGATCTTCCAGAGGGTATAGACTCATTCCTCCCTTGTCCTATTCCTCCCGACTTCCCTTGTCGACAAGCTCTGGCTGCCTAGATAATTACAATGATATTGAAAAGGACCTCGGTGGCATTCAGTAATGCCTTTCATGAGAAATTGCTTAGTAAACATGAAAGGAAGCTCAGGTGTGTGGAATACTAACACCTTCAGCAAGCGCACAAAAAAATTAGAGTATAGTAGGTGAAAAATCATGTTGACAATGCTTGAGCTGAACAAGAGCATGGGGAACATATACATGTCTAGGTATTAGGTATGAAAAATACAATTCAAGGTGGTAGAAAATTATTAACATGTGTTAATGGCATGCGCTTGGAAAAATAAAGATGATTATCTTCTTTAATAGAACAAAAGTCTGACCTAACAACCATAAAGGAATTTTAAGATTAAATAACATAAAAAATATATATATAATATATTTACAAGCTATATACAAGGACTGGATCGAGAAGGCTAAAATCTGAGTGACAGCAGTCAGGAATTTAATGGAACTTTTGATGACATGCACTGTAAAAACACAAATGGCACAGTAGACTTTACAATGGCACCTGATTTATGACATAATGGATGTGAAAAACTTCCTTATTATATATATATATAATAAGTATATTTGGTAGCAGTCTTTCCTGTAGACATATATTATTAAATATGACCGAAAAAGTAAGATTAATAATTCTAACATGAATTTTCTCGATCTTTCTTACGTTTCTTTTCACTGTTGATGGTAATTCAAATATCAATTCTCCAAAATTCATTTTTATTTCTAGTCTGACGCGACACTTGAGCGCGTATCGTAAAACTTATTACATTTTCAAAGACCTTAGTTTACACACACACACACAACTTTAACTGAATAGAGCTTAAACATCTTCGAGTTTTTATACCTACATTTGGGTGAGGTGACATGTTACAACAGTTTTGGATGAGGTGAAAATAAACTTTTAACACAAGACAGGACACAAAACAATGGGTATTAAAGGAAGGTAACTGCAGAGTGCCTATTTTTATTGGCCCATATTTCTTGATGCTTCTATATTGGAGCGGAGTCTTGAAGTGGGTAGAATATAGTTGTGCATTAATTGGCTGTTGATTGCTGGTGTTGACTTCTTGATGTGTAGTGCCTCGCAGATGTCAAGCCACCTGCTATCGCTGTATCTATCGATGATTTCTGTGTTGTTTGCTAAGATTTCTCTGGTGATGGTTTGGTTGTGGGAAGAGACTATATGTTCCTTAATGGAGCCCTGTTGCTTATGCATCGTTAAACGCCTGGAAAGAGATGTTGTTGTCTTGCCTATATACTGTTTTTTTTAGGCTTACAGTCCCCAAGAGGGCATTTGAAGGCATAGACGACGTTGGTCTCTTTTAAAGCGTTCTGCTTTGTGTCTGGAGAGTTTCTCATGAGTAGGCTGGCCGTTTTTTTTGGTTTTATAGTAAATTGTCAGTTGTATCTTCTGATTTTTGTCTGTAGGGATAACGTTTCTACTGACAATATCTTTCAGGACCCTTTCCTCCGTTTTATGGGCTGTGGAAAATAAGTTCCTGTAAAATAGTCTAATAGGGGGTATAGGTGTTGTGTTAGTTGTCTCTTCAGAGGTTGCATGGCGTTTCACTTTCGTTCTTATGATGTCTTCCACGAAACCAGTGGAGAAGCCGTTGTTGACTAGGACCTGCCTTACCCTACAGAGTTCTTCGTCGACTTGCTTCCATTCTGAGCTGTGGCTGAGAGCACGGTCGACATAAGCGTTAACAACACTCCTCTTGTTCCTGTCTGGGCAGTCGCTGTTGGCATTCAGGCACATTCCTATGTTTGTTTCCTTAGTGTAGACTGCAGTGTGGAAAACTCCACTCCTTTCCATGACTGTTACATCTGTTACATCTAGTATATAATATATATATATATATATATATATATATATATATATATATATATATATATATATATATATATATATATATATATATATATATATATATATATATATATATATATATTGGTACCAGTCTTTCCTGTAGACATATATTATTAAATATGACCGAAAAAGTAAGATTAATAATTCTAACACGAATTTTCTCGATCTTTCTTATGTTTCTTTCTTTTCACTGTTGATGGTAAATGAAAAATCAATTCTCCAAAATTCATTTTTATTTCTAGTCTGACGCGACACTTGAGCGCGTTTCGTAATACTTACATTTTCAAAGACTTTAGTTTATACACACACACAACTATAACTGAATAGAGCTTAAACATCTTCGATTTTTTATACCTGCATTTGGGTGAGGTGATATGTTACAACAGTTTTGGATGAGGTGAAAACAAACTTTCAACACAAGATAGAACACGAAATAATGGGTATTGAAGGTAAGAATGAAAGTAATTGCAGAGGGTAATAATTAATAATAATTAATTATTAATTAATTAATAAATATATATATATATATATATATAAATATATAATTAATATATATTTATATATATATGTATATATATATATATGTATATATATATATATATATATATATATATATATATATATATATATATATATATATATATATATATATATATATGTCGTACCTAATTGCCAGAAACGCACTTCTCTGCCTACTATTCAAGGCCCGATTTGCCTAATAAGCCAAGTTTTCATGAATTAATTGTTTTTCGACTACCTAACCTACCTAACCTAACCTAACCTAACATTTTCGGCTACCTAACCTAACCTAACCTATAAAGATAGGTTAGGTTAGGTTAGGTAGGGTTGGTTAGGTTCGGTCATATATCTACGTTAATTTTAACTCCAATAAAAAAAAATTGACCTTATACATAATGAAATGGGTAGCTTTATCATTTCATAAGAAAAAATTTGACAAAATATATTAATTCATGAAAACTTGGCTTATTAGGCAAATCGGGCTTTGCATAGTAGGCTGAGAAGTGCGTTCTGGCTACTAGGTACGACATATATATATATATATATATATATATAATCTTTGGACAACACCCACCAGTGGGACTCGAACCCAGAAAGCACAACTACCTTCCAGTAGCTGGCATAACTAGTATGCTTTAACCCACTACGCCATCAGACCTTACAAAAGAAGTAGATAGTTCGAGATATATATCTCAAACATCTCCACCTCCCGAAGGCACCAGATGAGTGAGGGGTCAGTCTGCATTTTTTCGTCAAGCCACTGTCAATGTGAGAGAACTCGTGTCCAGCTTATAAGCCTATACTTGCATAAACCACAAGTGAAGATTAATAATCTTTGGACAACACCCACCAGTGGACTCGAACCCAGAAAGCACAACTACCTTCCAGTAGCTGGCATAACTAGTATGCTTTAACCCACTACACCATCAGACCTTACAAAAGAAGTAGATAGTTCGAGATATATATCTCAAACATCTCCACCTCCCGAAGGCACCAGATGAGTGAGAGGTCAGTCTGCATTTTTCGTCAAGCCACTGTCAATGTGAGAGAACTCGTGTCCAGCTTATAAGCCTATACTTGCATAAACCACAAGTGAAGATTAATAATCTTTGGACAACACCCACCAGTGGGACTCGAACCCAGAAAGCACAACTACCTTCCAGTAGCTGGCATAACTAGTATGCTTTAACCCACTACGCCATCAGACCTTACAAAAGAAGTAGATAGTTCGAGATATATATCTCAAACATCTCCACCTCCCGAAGGCACCAGATGAGTGAGGGGTCAGTCTGCATTTTTCGTCAAGCCACTGTCAATGTGAGAGAACTCACATTGACAGTGGAACTCACATTTTGTGTTGTCCAAAGATTATTAATCTTCAATTGTGGTTTATGCAAGTATAGGCTTATAAGCTGGACACGAGTTCTCTCACATTGACAGTGGCTTGACGAAAAATGCAGACTGACCCCTCACTCATCTGGTGCCTTCGGGAGGTGGAGATGTTTGAGATATATATCTCGAACTATCTACTTCTTTTGTAAGGTCTGATGGCGTAGTGGGTTAAAGCATACTAGTTATGCCAGCTACTGGAAGGTAGTTGTGCTTTCTGGGTTCGATTCCCACTGGTGGGTGTTGTCCA
>NC_091237.1:8489144-8596644 GCF_040958095.1 Procambarus clarkii | reverse complement strand
AGACCTATGTTGGTTATGTACCATTACTACAGATCCAACAGTAATCTTATTGGGTTTATCTCTTGCCTTCCTTGTTCGAGTGAACTCGGCTGTTGCGTTTGGCAAGTGTTCTCTTATTTTCTTGAAATCTAGTTGCGTTTGTCTACGCTTCACTTGAACAAAATCATCTAAGGTATATAAAGGAGTAGGAGGTACATTAATCAATTCATTAGGGAGGAACTTATCTGTCTCCATAGCATGAGAAGTATCACCTGTAGAAACATTAATCGAAGAATTTATGGCACACTGAATTAAGGGTATAAACTCATCCCAATTGCTGTTGTCAAAATTCAATGTGACTCTCAAAGCATCTAATACTTTCCTGTTAGTACACTCTGCTAACCCATTACCTGCTGGGTGATATGGCATGATACTACATTTTTTAATGTTATATAAATTACGCAAGCTAGTTAAAATACTATTACTGAATTGTGGACCATTATCTGAAAGGATTACTTTAGGCATACTATATCTACAAATTATTTGGTCATGGAATGCACTAGCTATTGTTTCTGCTGATCTGTTCGGGATAGGAATTATTTCGCAATATTGTGACAAATTATCAACCCTTACAAGCAAGTGTGTTTTCCTTTTTCTGTTTCCACAAAATTTGTCAGCAAATTCATCGATAATCGTTCCCAAGGAGCTTTAGTCGTTGGGTACACATAAATTGGATTAGGTCCTGCTACATGTCCCTTGTGCTGTAGGCAGGTCACACATCTTTCAACATAATGAGCAATCTCCTTAGCCATTTATGGCCAAAAACACTTTAATCGACCTTGTTGGAGCATAGATATTTTCCTGGATGTGCACTTGTGGGAGCATCATGGATAATTTTTATAACTGTTGGTATCAAGACAGCTGGAACAACTAACTGACAACATTTCCTCAGGACTGTCCCTAGCTTTACTACTCTACACAGCAAATTATAAAAAATCACTAACTCTTTCAATGGTACTGGAGGTTTTTGAATCGTTTAAGTATCTTGCTTGGTTAAAAACTAAATGCTGGGTGCCCATATGGGGTCTTGTCTCTGTTCCGTCTCTACTACTGTAGCGTCTGATGCTGGGTAATTTAACTGAATCGCAGCTACGTGTCGAGAAAACGCATCAGCACCAATATTTTGTTTTCCTGGAATATAACCAAATGTGGGATTGAACTCTTGAATTGTGAGCAAATATCTAACTAACTTTCCAACGGGATTCTCATTCTTGAACAAAGGAATTAATGGTTGGTGATCTGTAAGAACATGAACTGGGTAATTATAAATTATATCCTTGAAATGTTTAAGAGCCCAAACAACTGCTAAGGCTTCACGTTCTGTTGCACTATAATTTTTCTCTTCTTTAGATAATGTGCGGCTTGCATACGCTATTGCATGATCTCTGTGACCTTCTATTTTGAAGTAATGCAGCACCTAAGCCAATGTCACTAGCATCTGTAACCAACGTAAAAGGTTTAGAAAAATCTGGATACCTAAGGACAGGTGACGAGATCAATGCTGCCTTGAGTTTTTGGAATGACTGATCCTGGGCCTCTCCCCAAACAAAAAGGGGTTCGTCTTTCCTTTGCATCTTGTAAAGTGGAGCGGCTATAATAGAGAATCCAGCAATAAATGAACGATAAAATCCTACAAGACCCTTTGAACTGTCTTACGGCTTCTGCGGTACGAGGAGTTGGAAAATCACAGGCAGCAATAATTTTTTATTGATTCAATGTAATGCCTGAAGGTGTAACTGTATGACCTAGAAAATTAATCCTTTCTTTAAAAATGAGCATTTTGCAAGTTATTTTTTTAAATTAGCTTCTGCGAGCTTTGCAAGTATTTTCTCAAGATTCTGGAAATGAGTCTGAACATCTTGCGACATGATTATGAGATCATCAAGGTAAACTAGAAGAGTACTTCCTATCAATCAATGAAATAGATTCGTCATGAGCCATGAAAAGGTTATTAGACTATTCCGGAAACCAAATGGCATTCTTTTGAAATGGAAATGACCATTGGGAGTACTAAAGGCTGTCAATTGTTTAATTTCCTCAACAAGGGGGATTTGCAAGAATCCCTGCAACAAATCTAACATTGAGAATACTTTGTTCCGATCTATACTTTGCAATAAATCATTTAGGACTGGAAGTTGGAAACGATCAGGTATAGTTACTCTGTTAAGCTTCCGATAATGGATTACAGGTCTCCAAGTACCATCTTGTTTTGGTACAAGAATCAGTGGTGCATTCCATGGTGAATTACTCGACTTAATTACGTTACTCTGTGACTTTTCCTCTATGAGTCTATCAGCTTCGGCTCTCTGAGAATGGGGTAAACGATATGCTGGTACATAAATAGGCATAGTGCCTTGTTCAAGGGGAATTTTATGTGTAATAGAGGAATGAAACCTAACTTTTCTCCTGGTAGAGCAACAACGGCTCTATTCCCAGAGTCAGGGAAATCAGTAGGACCCAGGTGTAGCGCTTGCACCTCTGGCTGAGATCCATGTTCTCCTGGTGTGAGAGTACAAACAGTATGATCCATGGAGACATTATCCACCACTCGCACCAGTAATGAGTAATGGGCAAAATTTACAACATGGGTGCCAGACTGGAGATGGATGTCGGCATTGCTAGTGTTTGCAATATACAGTGTAACGGTACCATCCTTCACTGTGTGCCAGGAAGGTTCAACAAACGTACCATTCACTTTACACATATCACTTTCCGCAATCACATCCATAACTCAGGCACTCCCTGAACCTTAACTCTTATTCTGGTGAGAGAATGAGAGTGCAGTACAGTGTTCGTAACTGTGGAACCACTGACTTCAGAGATGGAAACTGCTAGGCGAGCAATACAACGAGAATCCGTTAGGGCGTCCCCTTCCAGAAAGTCTCGATATTCACTCTCCTTAACAACTGCACAACTACGATGCTTCAATCGAGTGCCCATTTTCTCGGGAATACTACTGTGACAAGGATCTGACAAACCTACGCTAGCGAGTCGGGCGTCGACAAATTAACGTAATCTGATTGAAGGTTGAAACTCATGGCCTTGTCGATACAAGCTACACAAGGGTATGATGTGGTCTTTGATACTAATGTTCCAACGCTGGGGAAACAATGCGATATTCTCATCAATCATGGTGTACAAACCTAAGAGAATGTCACCAGGAAAATGGATATAGTCAACAACTAAACAGGTTACAGAAAGTGTGATGTCATCTAACTTGAGTGGAAGGTCAATTTCTCCCTGAACTTTTACTGTGTTTCCTGAAACACCACTTAGAAAAGGTATGGGTGTCTTTCTTACTGGAGTAGGGTGCTTACTTGCCATGTCTCTAAGAGCTAAAGGCTTGACAATATTCATTTTTGCACCAGAGTCAAGAAAAACTTTAAAACTCTACCATGTACAATGGCTGAGACAAGGGGACCATCACTTGAGACTGGACATGTTACTACTTTTGATTTATGTTGTCTAGGGTATCTGCGTCTCGTCTGGGTCAAATACACTGCAGTTCTGTCAACATTTACAACCAGTCGAGAGTCAGTGTCCTCCTCTGTCAAGTGTCCAAATATATTTTGGGTAGCGACTGAGTACACAGGGAGGGCACTAGGACTTTCTAATTTGAATTGGTTAGCGGCTGGTTTTGGGAGTTTCCCGACGACATGGAATGAACATTTTGAGTTCCAGAATTCTGTGATCGATTATTATAATTGGACGTTGTATTATGGCTGGGCTGGAGTTGTAATTACAAGAACTCTGATAATTTCTCGGACGCTGTGCGCCTCGCCAAGACTGACCGTGGGAATTATGAAGGTGGGGATGTCATTTGCCTAGCTCTACAATCTGCAGTGTGGTGACCGACTTGTTTATGATATCTGCAATACGGGAGCCTAGGATTATTAGATTGACGAGAGGACCGAGAGAATTGTCTAGAGGGTGATGATCGAGGAGCGGACCAACAGTCCCTTGTGAGGTTATTAGTCTTACCACAATGCCAACATGAGGAAGTGGATGGTTGTGGGCTATGGCGTTACGGCAACTTATGAGGAGGTGAATTTAACAGCAGGCTCTGAGCATGGGTGCGGTTCTGCGACCAAGAGTTTTGAGAGTTACCTAGCAGTAAAATAGGTACCTGGGTGTTAGTCAGCTGTCACGGGCTGCTTCCTGGGGGTGGAGGCCTGGTCGAGGACCGGGCCGCGGGGATACTAAAGCCCCGAAATCATCTCAAGATAACCTCAAGATGCTGAGGGCTTGTTACTACATTCACAGTGTCAGAGGATGGCAACAGTTGAGCACTTCGGGAAGCTAGTTTATCAGCGGCATTATTGATAGCCTCAAACACTTCACCAATTTCATTTTTAACTCTAAAATTTTGTTGCTCGATGATCGATTTAATATGCTCTGGGGCAAAATTAATTAAAGTCCCAAATGCAATCATTTTGGTCATGGCCTGGGGGGTTAATGTCTTGTCTGGATCAACCCATGAGGAACTAAGCATGGCAGTCTCCAAGGCATACAGATACTGACCGAGTCGGCTCGTAAACGCATTAAGCGATTCACCGGGCTGCATGGTGGCATTGGCAATTTTCTTGGCTAACCTATACAGGTCGAGGTCTCCATTGTTAACAAAGTGCCCGCGAAAGAAATCCTTAAATTCTGACCATGATTGTAGGCAAGCAATAGCTTTCTCATCTACAACAAAACGAGCTTCACCCTTGGTTGTGTCAACGGCTGACTGCGCAATTGCCAAATATTCGGCATCAGTAGGCTTAGAAAAACGGGCCTTGGTTTTCGCTTCAACCATGCTAAACCAGGACTCTAACAAACGGGATTCACCAGCAAAAAGTGTAATAGCCATTTCCTGAGCTGACCTCTGGACAGGAGCACAAGCAATTGCTCCATTGGAGGCAGAAGAAGTTGCAACAGAGGAAGGCATTGTCACAGCCGTGGAAGTACTGTTTGAACGCAGAATATAATTAAGTGCACCAGGCATCAGAATAGAATACACAAAAATAAACACTCAAAAAAATATCAAACTTAGGCTAATGTAAGGAATGGCAGAAATAAAATGATTAAATTGGGCTAGGCAGCAAAATAATTCAAAACAAGCAAAATTGTAAATTAAATTAGCAATTTGGTATGAAAATGGCTGGAATTAGAGGTATATAAATTAATTAACCAGGCTAAGCACTGCAATGAAATTATAGAACTGGAAGTGCAATTGCAATTTTGATAAAATAATTCAACACAACAAGTGGCAATACAGGAAATATGGATGTAGTACAGAAACTGGACACAGGTATGTATATAAATTTGTATGGTAAATATTATAACATGAAATTTTGAAAGAATAAATTTTAAATTAAGGCCTGGAGAATAAAAAAATCTATTGTGCAAATCCTTACTGCTACTAAACCAATGATTGTTGACCATGACCACACACTAGACGGTGAAGGGACGACGACGTTTCGGTCCGTCCTGGACCATTCTCAAGTAGAAACGTCGTCGTCCCTTCACCTTCTAGTGTGTGGTCTGGTCAACATACTTTAGCCACGTTATTGTGACTCATCGCCTGCAAACCAATGATTTCTTACTTCTCTGAACTTTGAATTTGTTAATAACACACTATTAACACAATTAATACTCAATGAAATTACTGTGAGAAGCAAGAATGTTGAAAATGACTCAGAGAAACTGGGAGTGGAGTACGGAGCCAACTCCAATATTTAAAATGTCACTGAAAGGTTAATGCATAAGATATTGTGATATATTTACGTTAAACCTCTTTAAAACCTAGCACACGAAGTCTTGGCTTTTAGTTACTTAACTGAGGGCTGCAGGACTTGCAATCTAACAGTGGCCAACACGAAAAACGGCAACAAGGCGTTTGAAGAGGCACATGCACGGTTTGTTTACAACTGGTGCGACGGCAGGCAGCGCTCCTAGCGGCCGTGCGCGAAGCTCTTGTGGGACCCTACACTGGGAATTAATGTTGGGAACGTGACGATAAATGCTGAGACGACGATGATGGCGAAGGAAGGACGATTTGCTAGGCAGGAGTTTCACAGCAAAATGATGTAGCAGGATGCTGTTGGCGATGGTGAGAGGTGGCGAGGTGTGTGTGAGCTTGGGGCGACACTTAGTCAGACAATTGCAGTCCACCAATTATTCTCAAATATCTGTACAACACACACGATGATCAGTCGATACTTGCGACGATTGCAGTAGCTTGAAACACTCGCAAGGCTTGATGCTGTCGGCTTGGGTGATGATTGAGGTGGTGGCACAGGTTCTAAGATGGCGCGGGGAAATTAAAAAATCGCTGGCGGCGAATTACTCTCCTCTCACTGATGAAAATTTCGTTCTCTCTTGCAAATATTGCGCCTTACTTTTGAAATCGTCGACCTAGAGTAGTGGCTGATGGTAGGGCCCGGACTGGTGCAATAATTTATACGTGGATGGCAGGATGGCGGCGGTGGCGATCGGAACACGTGGCAATGTGGGTGCTTGAATTTTCGTTTCTAGAAAATTAATTCTGGATCCCACTGCTGCTACCAGTATTTGTTACCTTCTTGGAAGTATGGTTGTTGTTGACTTGCAGAGAATACACAGATGGTCACTTCAGCAATTTATTGTGTAATGTAACAAAGTATATAACTGGCCTTCCGTGGTCCTACCTACTCTGAGTCTGTGAGAATACTGGCTGGTCACCAGAACAGCTGGTACCAGCTCTGTGGAGAATGACGTCAGAGGCTTACTTGATTTGTGATTGGCTATCCCCAACTGTCGTACAATTTGAATACTAACACATGTCCCCAACAAGGACAATCCAGCTGACTATTTATCCAGAGGTTTAACTTTAAAACAATTAGTTAAAACCGAGAGGTGGCTTACTGGATCTCAATGGCTAGTTAGTGGTCAGTGGCCCCACAAAAGCCACAAGTCATTGTGACCACTATCACTACCCCTGTTGTAGATCCAAAACCCTCTCGAACTTAGCTATCAATCCTCATCATTATTCAATTTAGGTAAACTGATAGGAGTAACCGAAAACGTATTTGACTTCTCAAAAAGATAGGGATCCAATATCGATTTCCTAGTCCAATCAAATATTGGGTCAAACAAGCTCAACAGTAGACTTATGGGAAGGAATATGAACACTTCTAAGAAAAATTAATTAAGTCTCTGGGCATTTGGTTTGATTCAGATAATTATAACATTTTGAGATGCGGAGGACGTTTGCTTCATCTATATAAATAGAAATGGAAATGTTCGTTTGTTCAAAATCGCCAATCTCCGAAAGTTCTTCACCGATTGCTTTGAGATTTTCACACATCATTCCAATCGCATCCGGCCAGGTTTATATATACATACAATAGAGATGTCACGTCCGTGACGGTAAAAACATGCTTTTTCTAAAAAACTATTTTCATATGAAAAAAATGTGTGTTTCATGTGAGGAAAATCTTCGAAACCTCTTTACCGATTGCTTTGAAATTTTGTCACAACGTTGCATTCGAATAGGCGCGTCTCTTTATATATCTACTATATACATGGGACTCCTGGTTCAACCTTGACGCCGAGCGGACGTCTGGACACCACCTCTGTTTGGGAGCCGCCTGATCACGTCTTGTTTTTGTGTTTTGGCTTTGCCACTACCGTATGGCATCCCTATTCAACGGTCCGGTTGTACGACGCCTGGTGCACATATCGCCTTGGGTCACTGGATTGTTGATAGATTTTTTTTTGGCCGAGTTCTGACTGGTTCTCCCGGCGGGGTGACGGTGTTCGGGGGCCGGCTTGGCCGAGAGGTGACAGGGGTTGGCGAGTCTTGGTAGGCTCCTGGAGTGCCCTCAGCCATGGTGGGTGGCCGGCTTCTGCTCTGCAGGGGACACTGGATGACTTTTGCGTTTTAGTTGGGGGCCGGGTTTTGTTTTGCTACCTGGTGTTCTCTGTGTAGGGCAGGGCCGGTGCTTGTCACCCTGAGGGACTCCTGGGGCTCCTCATTCATCTACCCATCTGTGCGTTTTATTTGCCATATGGCATATTAGTTTATGGTGTTTGGCATCACTGGTTTCGCAATTTGGCTTGGCGTTCCACCTTTCTAAGGCATCGCGATTAACCCATCACGGGTACGCCGGGGTGTATTCAATCCCACGATCGTCGTCGCCCCTAAATCAATAACAACAACATACTATATACATGCCTCACCTGTGACAGGAAAAAACATGCTTTTTTGAAAACAGTGCCATCTGTTGGACATAAGAGCAACACATGCTGTAATCTCCAAAAATTCTTCACCGAGTGCTTTGAAATTTTGACACAACGTTGCATTCGAATAGGAGCATAGATATACCTACTATGTATATGCCACCCCTGTGACAGGTAAAAACATGCGATTTGAAAAACAGCATCATCTGTTGCACATAATAGCAACATGCACGCTATACTAAATATGTCACGAATTCGTTTCAATGCTTCTGATTGCATTGCTAATTTTTTTCATAGATTTCGATTTATTATATTTTTTATTGATTGATTTTGTGTGACATTGTGTTGGAATTGAGCTGTCTTGTTTACCATACCGTTCATTTCGTAAGTATAAGTATAGATGCCACACCTGTGACAGGTAAAACTATGCTTTTCTTCAAAAACAGCGCCATCTGTTGCGTGTAAGAGCGACACACATGCTATACTAAATAAGTTACAATTCCATTTCAGTGTTTCTGAGTGTACTGATAAATTGAATTTTCATAGATTTTGATTTATTTTCATTTTGATTTAATTATTTTGTGTGAATTGAGCTGTGTTGTTTACCATACCGTTCATTTCGTGAGAATAGTTTATTTTTTTATATTTTTTTCATATTTTCATTTCATTTTTAACTGTTTTTCTTGTATTTCAGTGATCACGAGGTAGACTCGTGATTCGTGGGGTATCCCATGGCGTCCTTAGTCGTGGCCGCTGATTGGTTATTTCGTACAACAAAGGGGATAAGCATGGTCCCTGCTTCTGCCTCGCCCTGGGGAAGCATTCTGTTTTCTGTAGCTGTACTTGAGAGACGTGCCTTCCCGCAGTTTGGCCAAACTGTGAGAAACATCGTCTAAGCGACATTAAGTTAACTCTGTATCAGCATTCCGTCAACGCGTGTCCGTCTGCAAAATCCGGGTTCGCGGCGATAGGAATTACAATAAATTACGAGTTAAAGAAGAGATATAGTGTAACTCACCACGAGGTCACTCGCAGAGAGAAACAGTCAGCATCATAGTGACTCTCATTATTGTGACCATCCGTCAATCTAGTGTTTCAAGAAGTACTCTAAAGGGTTAAGGAGACTGCGCCCAGTAAGCTGTGAATTCTTTCCTTAGGAAAATAGTGTGATTTCAGCCAGTTCTGGGGGACATACACATTCTCGCCAAATCCGTGCTGACACCCAGTGTACCTTGAACATAAGGTTACCATCTAGAGTAAGCGCCACACCTTGCACCGTGTGCATTTGCTCTCGGTCTCTTGCCTCAAGCTGAGAGACAGCTCTCACCTCACCTCACGTTTAGAGCGACCAATTCCCGTCCTTGTGGAGGGGACCCTATCACTCTCCTTGCTGCGTCACACCGAGCGCCATGCCCGAGGCGCCTGACATTTCATCGTCTGCTCAGCACCCTGTGTCAACACCGTGTCATGTCTCAACGTGATCTCATATAACCAAGTGTGGAGAAAGAGCTTAGTAGATTTTCACTAAACTACCATACTCAGATCTGTATGTGGAGAGGTTTGAATGAGAAGGCCGGTTTAATGTGAGTAGTCAAATATTATCTCTGTGTTTTGTGCTTAAGTTTCTTTGGTTGATTTTACATCAAGTACTGGCTGGACGTTGTCCTATAGCACCTGTACAGGTGAGGCAAGTGCAGCCGAGGAAACGCAGATGTAAGGGACGACTACAGTATGTCGGTGGGACTACTGTGATTGGGTCCCTAGTTGTGTATGTGATACACATAAATTACACTCTGTGTCAGGATTTTACCAGTGTGTTGAAGTGTGGTTCGATTCAATATTATACCGTTCTGTCTAAAGATTTTCATGTGAATGCTTTGTATCATTTTAGGAGACACCAGTGAGTCCAGAGAGGTAAGGGGTGGTTACCTTGAGGTTCTTCCGGGGCTTAGTGTCCCCGCGGCCCGGTCGTCGACCAGGCCTCCTGGGAGGCCTGGGGTGACCTGTTGTGATACCCTGTTTTATTAATTACTGCATTTATTGATTATTATCGGTGTAATTATTAATTATCCGTGTGTTGAGTTTTGTATTCACCTAGTTGTGCTTGCAAGGGTTGAGCTCTGCTCTTTCGGCCTGCCTTTCAACTGTCAATCAATCAACTGTTACTAACTACTACAAACTATTGTTTTTTATTACACACACACACACACACACACACACACACACACACACACACACACACACACACACACACACACACACACACACACACACACACACACACACACACACACACACACACACACACACACACACGCACACACACACACACACACACACACACACACACACACACACACACACACACACACACACACACACACACACACACACTATCAGATATAGAGGTGACAGCAGAGGAGGTAATGAAACAGTTGACAACTCTAGATGCAACTAAAGCAGTTGGACCAGACAAAGTATCACCGTGGATACTAAAAGAAGCAGCACAGGCCCTCAGCGTGCCTCTGGCAATGATCTTTAATGAGTCACTTATGTCAGGAGAATTGCAAAGTTGCTGGAAGAAGGCAAATGTTGTGCCGATCTTCAAGAAAGGTGATAGGGAGGAGGCACTTAACTATAGACCTGTATCACTGACAAGCATCCCCTGTAAAATACTGGAAAGAATAATTAGGCTACGACTGGTTGCACACCTGGAGAACATTAGGTTTGTGAACAAACATCAACATGGGTTCTGGACAGGGAAATCGTGCCTAACAAACCTTCTGGAATTCTATGATAAAATAACGAGGATAAGACAGGACAGAGATGGTTGGGCAGACTGCATATTTCTGGACTGCCAAAAAGCCTTTGATACAGTACCGCACATGAGACTGCTGTTCAAGCTCGAGAGGCAGGCGGGGGTGGGGGGAAAGGTCCTAGCATGGATAAGGAACTACCTAACAGGAAGGAGCCAAAGAGTTACGGTAAGGGGCGAGAAATCGGACTGGCGTACAGTAACAAGTGGAGTACCACAAGGATCGGTGCTGGGACCAATTCTATTTCTTGTATATGTTAACGACATGTTTACAGGCGTAGAGTCCTACATGTCGATGTTTGCGGATGACGCAAAGTTGATGAGAAGAGCTGTGACAGATGAGGATTGCAGGATCCTCCAAGAGGACCTGAACAGGTTGCAGAGATGGTCAGAGAAATGGCTACTGGAATTCAACACGAGCAAATGTAAAGTTATGGAAATGGGACTAGGAGATAGGAGACCAAAGGGACAGTACACAATGAAGGGGAACAGCCTACCTGTAACGACGCGTGAAAGAGACCTGGGGGTGGACGTAACACCTAATCTATCTCCTGAGGCACATATAAATAGGATAACGACAGCAGCGTACTCTACACTGGCAAAAGTTAGAACATCATTCAGAAACCTAAGTAAGGAGGCATTTAGGGCGCTTTACACTGCTTATGTAAGGCCAGTCTTAGAGTATGCCGCCTCATCATGGAGTCCCCATCTGAAGAAGAATATAATGAAACTGGAAAAGGTTCAGAGGTTTGCAACGAGACTCGTCCCAGAGCTACGAGGGATGGGGTATGAGGAGCGCCTGAGGGAACTGTGCCTTACGACGCTAGAAAGAAGAAGGGAGAGGGGGGACATGATAGGAACGTATAAGATACTCAGAGGGATTGACAGAGTGGACATAGACGAAATGTTCACACGGAATAGTAACAGAACGAGGGGACATGGATGGAAGCTTGAAACTCAGATGAGTCACAGAGATGTTAGGAAGTTTTCTTTTAGCGTGAGAGTAGTGGGAAAATGGAATGCACTTCAGGAACAGGTTGTGGAAGCAAATACTATTCATAATTTTAAAACCAGTTATGATAGGGAAATGGGACAGGAGTCATTGCTGTAAACAGCCGATGCTCGAAAGGCGGGATCCAAGAGTCAATGCTCGATCCTGCAGACACAACTAGGTGAGTACACACACACACTCTGACGGTTGAGAGGCGGGACCAAAGAGCCAGAGCTCAACTCCCGCAAACACAACTAGGTGAGTACACACACACACACACACACACACACACACACACACACACACACACACACACACACACACACACACACACACACACACACACACACACACACACACACAGAACAGGTATTGAAACTTAGAACAGGCGAGGACAGGTATACAGAGAATGACAGAGAGGTGTGTGAGGAACTCAACAAGAGGTTCCAGGAGGTCTTCACAATAGAACAAGGTGAGGTCACTGTGCTAGGAGAAAGGGAGGTAAACCAGGCGGCCTTGGAGGAGTTCGAAATTACGAGAGAGGAGGTCAAGAGACACCTGCTGGATCTGGATGTTAGAAAGGCTGTTGGTCCAGATAGGATCTCACCATGGGTACTGAAAGAGTGTTCAGAGGCACTTTGCCTGCCACTCTCCATAGTGTATAGTAAGTCACTAGAGACGGGAGACCTACCAGAAATATGGAAGACGGCGAATGTGGTCCCAATATACAAAAAGGGCGACAGACAAGAGGCACTGAACTACAGGCCAGTGTCCTTGACTTGTATACCATGCAAGGTGATGGAGAAGATCGTGAGAAAAAACCTGGTAACACATCTGGAGAGAAGGGACTTCGTGACAAATCGCCAACATGGATTCAGGGAGGGTAAATCTTGCCTTACAGGCTTGATAGAATTCTACGATCAGGTGACACAGATTAAGCAAGAAAGAGAGGGCTGGGCGGACTGCATTTTCTTGGATTGTCGGAAAGCCTTTGACACAGTACCGCATAAGAGGCTGGTACATAAGCTGGAGAGACAGGCAGGTGTAGCTGGTAAGGTGCTCCAGTGGATAAGGGAGTATCTAAGCAATAGGAAGCAGAGAGTTACGGTGAGGGGTGAGACCTCCGATTGGCGTGAAGTCACCAGTGGAGTCCCACAGGGATCTGTACTCGGTCCTATCTTGTTTCTGATATATGTAAATGATCTCCCGGAGGGTATCGATTCATTTCTCTCAATGTTTGCGGACGATGCTAAAATTATGAGAAGGATTAAAACAGAAGAGGACTGTTTGAGGCTTCAAGAAGACCTAGACAAGCTGAAGGAATGGTCGAACAAATGGTTGTTAGAGTTTAACCCAACCAAATGTAATGTAATGAAGATAGGTGTAGGGAGCAGGAGGCCAGATACAAGGTATCATCTGGGAGAGGAAATTCTTCAGGAGTCAGAGAAGGAAAAGACTTGGGGGTTGATATCACGCCAGACCTGTCTCCTGCAGCACATATCAAGCGGATAACATCAGCGGCATATGCCAGGCTGGCCAACATACGAACGGCATTCAGAAACTTGTGTAAAGAATCATTCAGAACTTTGTATACCACATATGTCAGGCCAATCCTGGAGTATGCAGCCCCAGCATGGAGTCCATATCTAGTCAAGGATAAGACTAAACTGGAAAAGGTTCAAAGGTTTGCCACCAGACTAGTACCCGAGCTGAGAGGTATGAGCTACGAGGAGAGACTACGGGAATTAAACCTCACTTCGCTGGAAGACAGAAGAGTTAGGGGGGACATGATCACCACATTCAAGATTCTGAAGGGGATTGATAGGGTAGATAAAGACAGTCTATTTAACACAAGGGGAACACGCACAAGGGGACACAGGTGGAAACTGAGTGCCCAAATGAGCCACAGAGATATTAGAAAGAACTTCTTCCAGCAAAGTTGCTGGAAGAAGGCAAATGTTGTGCCGATCTTCAAGAAAGGTGATAGGGAGGAGGCACTTAACTATAGACCTGTATCACTGACAAGCATCCCCTGTAAAATACTGGAAAGAATAATTAGGCTACGACTGGTTGCACACCTGGAGAACATTAGGTTTGTGAACAAACATCAACATGGGTTCTGGACAGGGAAATCGTGCCTAACAAACCTTCTGGAATTCTATGATAAAATAACGAGGATAAGACAGGACAGAGATGGTTGGGCAGACTGCATATTTCTGGACTGCCAAAAAGCCTTTGATACAGTACCGCACATGAGACTGCTGTTCAAGCTCGAGAGGCAGGCGGGGGTGGGGGGAAAGGTCCTAGCATGGATAAGGAACTACCTAACAGGAAGGAGCCAAAGAGTTACGGTAAGGGGCGAGAAATCGGACTGGCGTACAGTAACAAGTGGAGTACCACAAGGATCGGTGCTGGGACCAATTCTATTTCTTGTATATGTTAACGACATGTTTACAGGCGTAGAGTCCTACATGTCGATGTTTGCGGATGACGCAAAGTTGATGAGAAGAGCTGTGACAGATGAGGATTGCAGGATCCTCCAAGAGGACCTGAACAGGTTGCAGAGATGGTCAGAGAAATGGCTACTGGAATTCAACACGAGCAAATGTAAAGTTATGGAAATGGGACTAGGAGATAGGAGACCAAAGGGACAGTACACAATGAAGGGGAACAGCCTACCTGTAACGACGCGTGAAAGAGACCTGGGGGTGGACGTAACACCTAATCTATCTCCTGAGGCACATATAAATAGGATAACGACAGCAGCGTACTCTACACTGGCAAAAGTTAGAACATCATTCAGAAACCTAAGTAAGGAGGCATTTAGGGCGCTTTACACTGCTTATGTAAGGCCAGTCTTAGAGTATGCCGCCTCATCATGGAGTCCCCATCTGAAGAAGAATATAATGAAACTGGAAAAGGTTCAGAGGTTTGCAACGAGACTCGTCCCAGAGCTACGAGGGATGGGGTATGAGGAGCGCCTGAGGGAACTGTGCCTTACGACGCTAGAAAGAAGAAGGGAGAGGGGGGACATGATAGGAACGTATAAGATACTCAGAGGGATTGACAGAGTGGACATAGACGAAATGTTCACACGGAATAGTAACAGAACGAGGGGACATGGATGGAAGCTTGAAACTCAGATGAGTCACAGAGATGTTAGGAAGTTTTCTTTTAGCGTGAGAGTAGTGGGAAAATGGAATGCACTTCAGGAACAGGTTGTGGAAGCAAATACTATTCATAATTTTAAAACCAGTTATGATAGGGAAATGGGACAGGAGTCATTGCTGTAAACAGCCGATGCTCGAAAGGCGGGATCCAAGAGTCAATGCTCGATCCTGCAGACACAACTAGGTGAGTACACACACACACTCTGACGGTTGAGAGGCGGGACCAAAGAGCCAGAGCTCAACTCCCGCAAACACAACTAGGTGAGTACACACACACACACACACACACACACACACACACACACACACACACACACACACACACACACACACACACACACACACACACACACACACACACACAGAACAGGTATTGAAACTTAGAACAGGCGAGGACAGGTATACAGAGAATGACAGAGAGGTGTGTGAGGAACTCAACAAGAGGTTCCAGGAGGTCTTCACAATAGAACAAGGTGAGGTCACTGTGCTAGGAGAAAGGGAGGTAAACCAGGCGGCCTTGGAGGAGTTCGAAATTACGAGAGAGGAGGTCAAGAGACACCTGCTGGATCTGGATGTTAGAAAGGCTGTTGGTCCAGATAGGATCTCACCATGGGTACTGAAAGAGTGTTCAGAGGCACTTTGCCTGCCACTCTCCATAGTGTATAGTAAGTCACTAGAGACGGGAGACCTACCAGAAATATGGAAGACGGCGAATGTGGTCCCAATATACAAAAAGGGCGACAGACAAGAGGCACTGAACTACAGGCCAGTGTCCTTGACTTGTATACCATGCAAGGTGATGGAGAAGATCGTGAGAAAAAACCTGGTAACACATCTGGAGAGAAGGGACTTCGTGACAAATCGCCAACATGGATTCAGGGAGGGTAAATCTTGCCTTACAGGCTTGATAGAATTCTACGATCAGGTGACACAGATTAAGCAAGAAAGAGAGGGCTGGGCGGACTGCATTTTCTTGGATTGTCGGAAAGCCTTTGACACAGTACCGCATAAGAGGCTGGTACATAAGCTGGAGAGACAGGCAGGTGTAGCTGGTAAGGTGCTCCAGTGGATAAGGGAGTATCTAAGCAATAGGAAGCAGAGAGTTACGGTGAGGGGTGAGACCTCCGATTGGCGTGAAGTCACCAGTGGAGTCCCACAGGGATCTGTACTCGGTCCTATCTTGTTTCTGATATATGTAAATGATCTCCCGGAGGGTATCGATTCATTTCTCTCAATGTTTGCGGACGATGCTAAAATTATGAGAAGGATTAAAACAGAAGAGGACTGTTTGAGGCTTCAAGAAGACCTAGACAAGCTGAAGGAATGGTCGAACAAATGGTTGTTAGAGTTTAACCCAACCAAATGTAATGTAATGAAGATAGGTGTAGGGAGCAGGAGGCCAGATACAAGGTATCATCTGGGAGAGGAAATTCTTCAGGAGTCAGAGAAGGAAAAAGACTTGGGGGTTGATATCACGCCAGACCTGTCTCCTGCAGCACATATCAAGCGGATAACATCAGCGGCATATGCCAGGCTGGCCAACATACGAACGGCATTCAGAAACTTGTGTAAAGAATCATTCAGAACTTTGTATACCACATATGTCAGGCCAATCCTGGAGTATGCAGCCCCAGCATGGAGTCCATATCTAGTCAAGGATAAGACTAAACTGGAAAAGGTTCAAAGGTTTGCCACCAGACTAGTACCCGAGCTGAGAGGTATGAGCTACGAGGAGAGACTACGGGAATTAAACCTCACTTCGCTGGAAGACAGAAGAGTTAGGGGGGACATGATCACCACATTCAAGATTCTGAAGGGGATTGATAGGGTAGATAAAGACAGTCTATTTAACACAAGGGGAACACGCACAAGGGGACACAGGTGGAAACTGAGTGCCCAAATGAGCCACAGAGATATTAGAAAGAACTTCTTCCAGCAAAGTTGCTGGAAGAAGGCAAATGTTGTGCCGATCTTCAAGAAAGGTGATAGGGAGGAGGCACTTAACTATAGACCTGTATCACTGACAAGCATCCCCTGTAAAATACTGGAAAGAATAATTAGGCTACGACTGGTTGCACACCTGGAGAACATTAGGTTTGTGAACAAACATCAACATGGGTTCTGGACAGGGAAATCGTGCCTAACAAACCTTCTGGAATTCTATGATAAAATAACGAGGATAAGACAGGACAGAGATGGTTGGGCAGACTGCATATTTCTGGACTGCCAAAAAGCCTTTGATACAGTACCGCACATGAGACTGCTGTTCAAGCTCGAGAGGCAGGCGGGGGTGGGGGGAAAGGTCCTAGCATGGATAAGGAACTACCTAACAGGAAGGAGCCAAAGAGTTACGGTAAGGGGCGAGAAATCGGACTGGCGTACAGTAACAAGTGGAGTACCACAAGGATCGGTGCTGGGACCAATTCTATTTCTTGTATATGTTAACGACATGTTTACAGGCGTAGAGTCCTACATGTCGATGTTTGCGGATGACGCAAAGTTGATGAGAAGAGCTGTGACAGATGAGGATTGCAGGATCCTCCAAGAGGACCTGAACAGGTTGCAGAGATGGTCAGAGAAATGGCTACTGGAATTCAACACGAGCAAATGTAAAGTTATGGAAATGGGACTAGGAGATAGGAGACCAAAGGGACAGTACACAATGAAGGGGAACAGCCTACCTGTAACGACGCGTGAAAGAGACCTGGGGGTGGACGTAACACCTAATCTATCTCCTGAGGCACATATAAATAGGATAACGACAGCAGCGTACTCTACACTGGCAAAAGTTAGAACATCATTCAGAAACCTAAGTAAGGAGGCATTTAGGGCGCTTTACACTGCTTATGTAAGGCCAGTCTTAGAGTATGCCGCCTCATCATGGAGTCCCCATCTGAAGAAGAATATAATGAAACTGGAAAAGGTTCAGAGGTTTGCAACGAGACTCGTCCCAGAGCTACGAGGGATGGGGTATGAGGAGCGCCTGAGGGAACTGTGCCTTACGACGCTAGAAAGAAGAAGGGAGAGGGGGGACATGATAGGAACGTATAAGATACTCAGAGGGATTGACAGAGTGGACATAGACGAAATGTTCACACGGAATAGTAACAGAACGAGGGGACATGGATGGAAGCTTGAAACTCAGATGAGTCACAGAGATGTTAGGAAGTTTTCTTTTAGCGTGAGAGTAGTGGGAAAATGGAATGCACTTCAGGAACAGGTTGTGGAAGCAAATACTATTCATAATTTTAAAACCAGTTATGATAGGGAAATGGGACAGGAGTCATTGCTGTAAACAGCCGATGCTCGAAAGGCGGGATCCAAGAGTCAATGCTCGATCCTGCAGACACAACTAGGTGAGTACACACACACACTCTGACGGTTGAGAGGCGGGACCAAAGAGCCAGAGCTCAACTCCCGCAAACACAACTAGGTGAGTACACACACACACACACACACACACACACACACACACACACACACACACACACACACACACACACACACACACACACACACACACACACACACACACACACACACACACAGAACAGGTATTGAAACTTAGAACAGGCGAGGACAGGTATACAGAGAATGACAGAGAGGTGTGTGAGGAACTCAACAAGAGGTTCCAGGAGGTCTTCACAATAGAACAAGGTGAGGTCACTGTGCTAGGAGAAAGGGAGGTAAACCAGGCGGCCTTGGAGGAGTTCGAAATTACGAGAGAGGAGGTCAAGAGACACCTGCTGGATCTGGATGTTAGAAAGGCTGTTGGTCCAGATAGGATCTCACCATGGGTACTGAAAGAGTGTTCAGAGGCACTTTGCCTGCCACTCTCCATAGTGTATAGTAAGTCACTAGAGACGGGAGACCTACCAGAAATATGGAAGACGGCGAATGTGGTCCCAATATACAAAAAGGGCGACAGACAAGAGGCACTGAACTACAGGCCAGTGTCCTTGACTTGTATACCATGCAAGGTGATGGAGAAGATCGTGAGAAAAAACCTGGTAACACATCTGGAGAGAAGGGACTTCGTGACAAATCGCCAACATGGATTCAGGGAGGGTAAATCTTGCCTTACAGGCTTGATAGAATTCTACGATCAGGTGACACAGATTAAGCAAGAAAGAGAGGGCTGGGCGGACTGCATTTTCTTGGATTGTCGGAAAGCCTTTGACACAGTACCGCATAAGAGGCTGGTACATAAGCTGGAGAGACAGGCAGGTGTAGCTGGTAAGGTGCTCCAGTGGATAAGGGAGTATCTAAGCAATAGGAAGCAGAGAGTTACGGTGAGGGGTGAGACCTCCGATTGGCGTGAAGTCACCAGTGGAGTCCCACAGGGATCTGTACTCGGTCCTATCTTGTTTCTGATATATGTAAATGATCTCCCGGAGGGTATCGATTCATTTCTCTCAATGTTTGCGGACGATGCTAAAATTATGAGAAGGATTAAAACAGAAGAGGACTGTTTGAGGCTTCAAGAAGACCTAGACAAGCTGAAGGAATGGTCGAACAAATGGTTGTTAGAGTTTAACCCAACCAAATGTAATGTAATGAAGATAGGTGTAGGGAGCAGGAGGCCAGATACAAGGTATCATCTGGGAGAGGAAATTCTTCAGGAGTCAGAGAAGGAAAAAGACTTGGGGGTTGATATCACGCCAGACCTGTCTCCTGCAGCACATATCAAGCGGATAACATCAGCGGCATATGCCAGGCTGGCCAACATACGAACGGCATTCAGAAACTTGTGTAAAGAATCATTCAGAACTTTGTATACCACATATGTCAGGCCAATCCTGGAGTATGCAGCCCCAGCATGGAGTCCATATCTAGTCAAGGATAAGACTAAACTGGAAAAGGTTCAAAGGTTTGCCACCAGACTAGTACCCGAGCTGAGAGGTATGAGCTACGAGGAGAGACTACGGGAATTAAACCTCACTTCGCTGGAAGACAGAAGAGTTAGGGGGGACATGATCACCACATTCAAGATTCTGAAGGGGATTGATAGGGTAGATAAAGACAGTCTATTTAACACAAGGGGAACACGCACAAGGGGACACAGGTGGAAACTGAGTGCCCAAATGAGCCACAGAGATATTAGAAAGAACTTTTTTAGTGTCAGAGTGGTTGACAAATGGAATGCATTAGGAAGTGATGTGGTGGAGGCTGACTCCATACACAGTTTCAAGTGTAGATATGACAGAGCCCGATAGGCTCATGAATCTGTACACCTGTTGATTGACGGTTGAGAGGCGGGACCAAAGAGCCAGAGCTCAACCCCCGCAAACACAACTAGGTGAACTAGGTGAGTACACACACACACACACACACACACAGTTTACAGTCCACAGAGATATTAGAAAGAACTTTTTTAGTGTCAGAGAGGTTGACAAATGGAATGCATTAGGGGGTAATGTGGTGGAGGCTGACTCCATACACAGTTTCAAGTGTAGATATGACTGAGCCCGATAGGCTCAGGAATCTGTACACCTGCTGATTGACGGTTGAGAGGCGGGACCAAAGAGCCAGAGCTCAACCCCCGCAAACACAACTAGGTGAGTACAACTAGGTGAGTACACACACACACACACACACACACACACAAACGAAGGATGGGGTTTGAAGAGTTCCTGAAGGAAATCAGGCTTACGCCACTAGAAAAGAGAAGGGAGAGGGGGATATGATAGTAACGTACAAAATACTTAGGGGAATCGACAGAGTGGACATGGACGAAATGTTCATACGAAATAGTAACAGAAGGAGGGGACATGGGTGGAAGCTGGAAACTCAGATGAGTCACAGAGATGTTAGGAAGTTTTCTTTTAGCGTGAGAGTAGTGGGAAAATGGATTGAACTTAAGGTGCAGGTTGTGGAAGCAGATTCTATTCATAATTTTAAAACTAGGTATGGTAGGGAAATAGGACCGGAGTCATTGCTATAAACAATCGATGGCTCGAAAGGCGGGATCCAAGAGTCAATGCTCGATCCTGCAGACACAAATAGGTGGGTACAAATAGGTGAGCACACACACACACACACACACACACACACACACACACACACACCAGGCCCCAGGGGGTGGGGGCCTGGTAGCCTGGTGGATAGCGCTCAGGACTCGTAATTCTATGGCGCGTGTTCGATTCCCGCACCAGGCAGAAACAAATGGGCAAAGTTTCTTTCACCCTGAATGCCCCTGTTACCTAGCAGTAAATTGGTACCTTGGAGTTAGTCAGCTGTCACGGGCTGCTTCCTGGTGTGTGTGTGTGTGTGTGGTGCGGTGTGGATAAAAAAAACAAAAAAAAAGTAGTTAGTAAACAGTTGATTGACAGTTGAGAGGCGGGCCGAAAGAGCAAAGCTCAACCCCCGCAAATACAACTAGGTGAATACAACTAGGTGAATACAACTAGGTGAATACACACACACAAACACACCCAGGAAGCAGCCCGTAAAAGCTGTCTAACTTACAGGTACTTATATAATGTTAGGTAACAGAGGCATCAGGGCGAAAGAAATTCTGCCCATTTTTGTTTCCTGAACCCCGGACCACAGAACTATGTATCCAGTGTGCTGTTCACTCAGCCACCAGCTCCCTGTGTGGTGCTGTGGTATTGTTTAGCATTGAGAAGTGTAGCCTAATGTTTCCGTGTTCTGATTGTCTGCGTGACAAGGAATTTGTTTGATCTTTAATAGTTAATTGAAGAATCAGTGAAGTTAATTAGTGTAATTAACGTAATCAAGGAAGTGTCATGTTCTTGTTTGGCAAGCTGTCGTGAGTGACAGCATTGATTAACGTAATTTGTTCTTGATTAATTAACTGTCCATTTGACAGTAATTGTTGTAATTACTCACTGAGTGTTTAATTGGTCCTAGTGACAGAGTAATTATGGTTTCCGAATTATTGTTTTGATTGTTTGACTGTCGGAGAGGCTGGTTGTAATTAATGTAATTACCCCTTGTTGTTGTTGACTATCAGACGACATTAATTAAAGTAATTTATTCAGATATTAATTAGGGTAATTAACCATTGTTGTGATTTCCGTCCTTATAGACGGAAAGATTACCCCTAAGATTAACATAGGCATTAGAGGAGCTTAACGACCTAGTGGGTTCCAAGGACTTGGACTCTGGCGGCTACTCTCGCCATTTATTTCAGTTTAAAGTTAAAGCTCACATCTGGCATTTAACGTGCTGGCTTATGCGGTCCTTTCTGACTGAGGACACTTGTACTAGTGTCATCCCCAATAAATAATCTCACACTGGTAGAGATGCACCATCTCTAAGACTTGTCAGGGAGCGCAAAGCTGAGTTTCTGGCTTTGCAACGTTGCCGAAGATATTCTATTTCTTGAGGGAATTTCAACTGGCTGTCTATGACACTGGCTGACTGTCTGGTTGTGTATTGAAATGAGGTAACCCACTCAATTTCGTGTCCTTGTATTGCGAGTCTGATGTCTTGAGTTCTAATTTTAACGGTCATTGCTTTGGTTTTATTACTATTTATTTTCACTGTTATGCGTTCCGCTTCCCTGCTGATAATGTCTAGGCATTTTTGTGCATGATTTCTAGCGCCTTTACCATTGATAAAGACCACAAAGTCGTTTGCATAGTTAAGCAGCTTGGCTTTTGGTAACTTGCTTCGTGAATTGTTCCATGAGACAGTTGAAGAGGAAGGGGTTTAGTATTCCTCCCTGTGGAGTCCCATTTTCCAACTTCTTTGAGGGGATGATTTCCTTGGAATTTGACTTTAGCTTCTCTATTAAGCAGACTTCCTTAGGCAAAGGCAAGAGCGTGTCCTTTGATTTCCTTATCCACCAGGCAGCACAGTGTGGCTGGAGCATTGGCTAGCTCGAAGGCTTTTTCTATGTCCAGAAAAATAAGGATTCCTGGTTTGTCATTGATTTGATCCAGGAGGGAGGTAAGGCATTCTGTGATTCCCACACTTTTTCTGTGAGCAATCATATTTTGGTGCAGTGTAATGGCTTTCCATTCAATTCGATCAAGAACCATTTTTTCTGCAGTTTTGGACAGACAGCTTGTTAGTGAGATGATTGATTTGTTGCCGCCGGAGGCGGCTAGTTTATTGTGCACTCCATACCCATCCGCTGAGCGGTAGCGCAAAAAGCATTACAGAGGGCACAAAAGGTCCTTATCAGACCTCACCTTAGATTATTACATAAACAATTTCATCTATCCTTCACACCTTATAACTACAATGTCTGCTAGTTACAAAGAAGTTTCTATATCAAGAGCTATACATTAACAGTAAGTTATTATACATACAAGGTAGGTCTTATCGCTAATACACAATTGTTTGAGCAGTGGAGATATTACAGAGTCAAAGGGAAGCTGCTGTTTATTATTAGTCTTCACAATACACTACTTGTTTCTTAATCTCATATGTCGTTTGTCTACTGGAAGCGAAATGTGGATACAGTGCAAGGATTTCAGGTATTTTATCCTTGGTAATAAGATAGGTTGCCATATCATACAGTGTGAGTTTCGATTTATCTCTAAATGGCCAAACTTTACTACATTCCAAGATATAGTGTTCGAGTGTGTGTCCCTGTCTTTGTCCACACACTTTACACTTTACTTCATCTAGATCCTATACAAGCCGAACTGGCAGAGATACTTGTAGTGAAGTCTTATTCGAGCTGTGACAACGTCAGTTAGTCTGCAGATGTTGTTACTTGCCCCATACACATGTTTTACTTCACACATTTCATAGTGATAAACACTGGACCTGCTAGTTCCAGTTTGCACTGTTTTACTTTCTTCAAATTCATCCAAGAGTTCTCTTCTAATGACATTTTTAAGGGACCTATTTGAGAATTCAAGATTCCGTTCAATACTGTCATTATTTACTGCATCCTTAACAAGGGCGTCAACTTTATCATGTTCCTGCAGGCCAATGTGAGAAGAAATCTACAACACGTGAGATGGGTCTTGGATTTCCTGGGTCTTTGGGTTTTGGAATGGGAACTATAATTGCACTGTTCCAAGAGAATGGTTGAGTTCTTGTCACCCATACTCTGTTGATGAGATTCAAGAAGGCTTCTTCATCCTTTTCTCCTAGCTTGGCTAGCGTGTTGTAAGTGATTTTGTCCTCAGCTGTGTTTTTAGTTTTCTTTGTAGGTCTTCTGAGTTCTTTCAGATTGAAAGGTTGGTCTGCTCGACAGTTAAAGCTAAAGCATCGTCTATTTTTTCAATCTTGCTGCTTGAAGTCTTTGTTGGTGAGTCAGAATTGCTTGAGGAAGTTGAGTGGAACTGGCTCTTGAAGCAAATAGATTTCCTATTTTTTCTGCTTCTTACTCTGGATGTACATGATGCGACGGAGCAGGAGGCGATTTTCATTTGGTCCTGTTGATCAACCTCCAGAGGTTGCCTAATTATGTATGTTGATTAAGCTTGGCACATCACTTGAGCCATTTTTCTTCTTTGATATTTACTGTTTCTTCGTGCACATGATCTCGGACAGCTCTAAGAAGTTGTAGATTTGCTTGGGTTCTGTCTCTTCTGAAATTCTTTTGTGCACAATTTTGACTGTTATTTAGTTCTTTGATCCTATAACAGTAATACCAATGGTCTTTATGTTGTTGGATAAATGTTTTCTTCTCGGGGATGGAATGATTTTCTGCTCTTGTATTGGATTTACTGAATATTTTTCGATCTCTTCCGTGTTGTCAGGCGAAGTTTAGCTTTAATGCCAAATTTCAAGAGATTTCTGAAATTTCGTCCAATCTGCTTTGATAAAATCCCATCCGGGCTCGGGAGCTGGGGGTCTGGGAGGTAGAACTATGTTAATAACTGTTCTTGTACCTGTTCTTGACTCTACTAGTCAATAGAGTCACTAGTCAAAGTCAAAGTCAAAGTCAAAGTCAAAGACACTAGTCACTAGTCGCTAGTCACTAGTAATTAGTCAAAGTAGTCACTAGATCCAGTTGTGTGATTAGTCAACTGACCAATGACACAACTCACAAATACTGATGGAGACAAACGTGAGATCCTCCCCCCCCCCACTAATATAGGTTGGTACCGTCGAGTTAAGCAGACTGACGTCAGGCTCTTCATCCAAAAGATATTCAATATGTCTTCCGTTGGTGTCGGTTCTTGGTGAATCAAATAGTAATTCACTATGAGCGTTAAAGTCACCTGAAATGATAGTAGGTGTAGTGACTGCTAGATTTGAAAGATTGCAGAGAGATTCATATCGTGTTCTCTATGGTTCCTGTATACATTAAAAATGGACAGCAATGAGTTCCTCATAGTGAGATTAACTCCCATAATTTTGACATTCTCACCACAGTTAGGCAGGTCTGTGATTGCCGTGGCATTGATATGATTTCTTACTAGTAATGAAATGCATCTGGTGTCACCTTGTGCAATTGGGCAGTGGAAACCTTGATATCCTGGGATATGAAGGATATATCATATTTCTTTCAGTCATGGTAAGTGCTTCTTGAAGTAAAACAATATCAATGTTGTCCTTGAGAAGCACTGCTCTGAGTGTTTGTGCTTTGTTTTTGAATCCTTGAGTACAACACAATTTTATTTAGGTAAGGTACATACATACAATAAATATTTACAAGGATTGTTTGACTTATAGGTAGAGCTAGTACATACAATGCCTAAAGGCACTATTACGCAAAGCGTTTCGGGCATTAGAATATTCCATTGTATAATCTTGAGATGATATTCCATTGTATAATCTTGAGATGATATTCCATTGTATAACCTTGAGATGATATTCCATTGTATAACCTTGAGATGATATTCCATTGTATAACCTTGAGATGATATTCCATTGTATAATCTTGAGATGATATTCCATTGTATAACCTTGAGATGATATTCCATTGTATAATCTTGAGATGATTTTCCATTGTATAATCTTCAGATTGTCCATTATTCTGTTGGAGTTGAATCCATTGAGTCCATGGTGGTTTCTAATGTGCTGATTTCCCCGAAGGATTGTGTTTTCCTGATTGGAGTGGAAACTGCCATTGGGTGCTGGAATTATTCAGCTTCGTCATCTTCTTCGACTTCGTCGACATTTTCTGGTCGGGCTGGTTGAAGTGTGGAGGAAATAAATTCAGTAGATTATTTTTTTATCTCTGATAACATTTCCTTCCTTGACTGAGGGTTGGTCTGTTCCAGAGCTTCGCATGCTTTGTCGAGTATCTTGCTTAAGGTCTCTGTCAGGGAGGCAATGATGATTGGAACAGTGGTCACTTGATACCCTTTTGGCTGCCTTTCTTTTGTCTTGTTAGGTGGGAAGACTCTGGGCTGGATCGTGGCGTCTTTGGGCTACTGATCCAATAGGATCCAGCTACTGAGGCATTTGATGATGTCGTCATTAGTGTTTGGGAGGTCTTGGAGGCAATACATCCTGGGTGATCCTGGGTGATCTTTTTCCAATGTGATCAGGGCATTGTAAATAAACAGTAGCAGGTGTATTCATTTTGCTGCCCTGATCTGTGTGGTTGTTGTTGCCTTGTGGAGTAGTGCTTTGTTGTCTCCATTTTTTCGAGGTCCTTCTGTTTAGACTAGAAGGAATTGATGCTCTAGACTGTTGCTGATTTTTATTTTCACAGATTCGGACTTGCCGAGGAGTATTCCATTGGCTTTTAACTGAGGGTCTGGTAGTGTGTTGTCGTGGAATTGTGGCTTCAGGTTCTTGAGTAGATTTAAAGGATGGGATTCCTTTGACCCTTTCTGGACATTGTTCCGGGTGTGATGTTAATTTCCACAGTTTGGGCATTTTACATTTGTTGGTATGCCTTCTTTATGCAGATTTTTGCATATATCAGTGGTGTGTAGTTCGCTGCATACTCCACACCGTCCCGGGCTTCTGCAGGTATCTTAATGGTGGCCGAAGAGCTGACATCTGTAACAGCGCATGGGCTGTATAGCCTCAGATTGAACAACGCATGGATTATATAGCCTTAGACTGAACTGTCCGAAGATTCCTACATTCAGAGAGTTGATGCGAGATCCTTTTATTGCTACAAGTACTTGTTTTATTTCTACATTGCCGTGATTGCACCTTTGCGCTGTAATGACACGCCTTCCAAGAGCCTTTTGCATTTACTTCATCCGGGAAATGTTATCCTATTATCTTGTTGACTTTCTCCTCCGATTTTAGTTCAACCAAGTTTTCCGTATTCCTGAGGTTGGCAATTATATCTGGGTTAGCTGTGGATATGCTATATCTGCCTCTAATGTCAGGTTTCGTTCTGAGATCTGATCCTGGGTGATATTATCCTAGTGTGTCAATGATCAAGGCATTGTAAATAAGTAAGTGGGACCATCTACCGTCTTTTTGGTTTTGAAGATGGTCCTTGGCATTGGTTTGGGGGCTGCCCTTGGGTTCCGACTGGATTACAATACAATACAATACAATACAATTTTATTTAGGTAAGGTACATACATACAATAAATATTTACAAGGATTGTTTAACTTATAGGTAGAGCTAGTACATACAATGCCTAAAGCCACTATTACGCAAAGCGTTTCGGACATGATAAACTTAAATGACAAGCTTAATACTAATTGAACATAATGAGTAGAATGAAAACAAGAAATGAAAACAGATGAAAAAGCAGCACAAATACAATTATGTCGACAAACAGCGCTCTTTAAAGAAAAAAACAGACATTGGTTGACAATAGAAGGGTAAGGTAGGTTACAGGGAATTTATTAGGTATAGCTTCGCTTTTAACTTAAACTGGTTGAGAGAGGTACAGTCTTTAACATGGTTGGGAAGGTCATTCCACATTCTGGGCCCCTTGATTTGTAGAGCATTTCTAGTTTGATTAAGTCGTACTCTAGGAATATCAAAACTGTATTTATTTCTGGTGTGATGCTCATGGGTTCTGATACAACCTTCTATGAAGCTTTTGAGATCAGGATTGGCATTATAGTTTAGCGTTTTATATATGTATAATACACATGAGAGAATGTGCAGTGACTTAATGTCTAACATATTCAGAGATTTAAGTAGGGGTACCGAGTGATGTCTGGGGCCAGAATTGGATATTGTCCTAATAGCAGCTTTGTGTTGAGTAATTAGAGGACGTAAGTGATTTTGGGTAGTAGAGCCCCAAGCACAAATACCATAGTTGAGATATGGATAGATAAGGGAGTAATAGAGAGTCACCAGGGCAGGGCGTGGTACATAATATCTGATCTTAGAAAGAATGCCCACAGTTTTTGAAACTTTTTTTGATATGTTTAGAATGTGTCCCTGGAAATTAAGCTTGTGGTCAATGAGAATGCCAAGGAATTTGCCATCTAATTTGTTACAAATTTGGGTATTGTAAATTTTGAGATTTATTTGATTAGAGGATTTATTGCCAAACAGAATATAAAAGGTTTTGTCAATGTTAAGGGTGAGTTTGTTGGCAGTTAGCCAAAGATGGACTTTATTTAGCTCAGTATTTACTGTGGCATTTAGAGCAAGGGGATCAGGACTTGAGTAAATGAAGGTTGTGTCGTCAGCAAATAGAATTGGTTTGAGGTGTTGGGAGGCATTTGGAAGGTCATTAATGTAGATGAGAAAGAGGAGAGGGCCAAGTATGCTGCCCTGGGGAACACCAATGTTGATGGGTAGGGTGGGAGAAATTGTGTTATTCACAGAAACATATTGGAGCCTGTCAGTAAGGTAGGATTTGAGGTATTGTAGGGAGTGTCCTCTGACTCCATAATGATGTAATTTAAGAAGAAGGTTTTGGTGGTTGACAGTGTCAAAAGCTTTACGCAGGTCCACAAACAACCCAACAGAGAACTCATTTTTATCAAGAGCTGTATGAATCGAGTTAAGCATACTAATAAGTGCATCGTTAGTGCTTTTTTTGGGTCTGAAGCCATATTGGCAAGGGCTAAGTATATTGAGTTTGGCTAGATATGAGTAAAGCTGCTTATAGATTAGTTTTTCAAAAATTTTTGACAAGTTTGGCAGGATAGATATAGGTCTGTAGTTGTTAACATCTGTGAGATTACCACATTTGTGGACAGGCGTTACTCTCGCTTTTTTTTAGAATATCTGGGAAGGTTTGGAGTTCAAGTGACTTGTTGAAGAGCAAAGCAATAGCAGGGGCTAAAGATCTGGAGGCTTTTTTGTAAATTAAAGTTGGTATCTCCTCAAGGGCACCAGACTTGGTTTTAAGGGAAAGGATTATCTCATTGACGTCAGTGGAATTAATAGGCTTTAGGTACAGAGACTGTGGATAGTTACCTGAAAGATAGTCATTAATGTCTGTACTGGAAGATGGAATATCATTTGCAAGGGATGAACCAATGGAAGAGAAGAACCTATTGAACTCAGTAGCAGAATCAGAGGCTGAAAGCTGACCATCGTTATTAGACAGGAGAGTCGGTTTGTTATTTAAAGACTTCTTTGATCCCAATATTTGAGAAATTGTTCTCCAAGTTTGTTTAATGTTGCTCTTTATTTGGGTAAATTTATCTTCGTAGTATTTAGTTTTGGCTCGTCTAATTATCTTAGACAGCAATAATGAGTAATTCTTTGAGAATTCTTTGGAGACAATTCCTAACCTATACTTCTTCTCAAGGTCATGTTTTTTATTAATAGATTTAAGTATTCCCTTTGTAAGCCAGGGATTGTTAAGCCTTTTGGTTGTGACTTGTTTTGTAAGCATAGGACAGTGGGTATTATAAAGGCTAAGAGTTTTTTGAAGAAAAGATTGTACTGCAAGGTTGATGTCCACTATGTTACCTAACTCGGACTCCCAGTTGACATTATCAGCAGCAGTTATAAAATTGTCTATAGCAGTTTCATTGTGTAGTCTAAAACGTATCACTCTTGACTCAAGAGGTGGTTTGCTAATGTTAGTTAAGAGAAATGTGGGGTAATGATCTGTAGTGCTATCGGTGATTATACCTGAAGTAAGCGGAGAGGTTATGTTTGTCCAGATGTGATCGAGCGTCGTGGCAGTGCTATCAGTGATTCTAGTAGGTCTAGTGATTAAGGGTATGAGGAAGCAGGAATTCATACAGTTGAGGAAGCTAACAGCAGTGGGGTGTTCAGGCTCGCAGAGGTCAATATTAAAGTCCCCTGCGATAATTAGGTGGTTTTTGTTCAGTCTGTTATCAAGTATTAGATTTCTAAGGTTTGAGTTGAATTCGGACACATCAGTGTTAGGAATTCTATAAACTGCACCCACAGTCAGGACAGACTCGGCACCCTTGACTCTGAAGCTGGCGAAGATATACTCCCCATAGCAGTCTCTGGTTCTAATTTCTTTTAAGCATGTTAGTTCTTGGTGGTAGTAAAGAGCAGTGCCACCACCTCTCTGAATTTGACGACAGTTGTGAATTGCTGAGTAGTTAGGCATGTTAAAGAGCTGAGTAGTATCCTCTTTCAACCATGTTTCAGTAAGTATAATAAAAGAGAATTTGTTGTCAATAACTTCAATCAAGGCACTAACATCATCGAAGTGTTTACCTAGGGATCTAACGTTCAAATTGATTACAGAGATATTGTGATTATGAGTTAATACATTGTTTACATCATGTGCTGCAAAATATCTGCAATTTAGATCATTAAAGTGATAATTGTCATAGATAGTGGATAAGAGGTTAAGTTCAGGGTCTATACTTGTCTGCATAAAAAAAGCTGATTGCAGGAAAAACAAGGGAAGAAAGGCAAATAACAAGGTAGAAATAAGCTATAAAATAGGGAAAAAGATGTACACAATACAGAACAAAGCAAACTCAAAAGGGGCTTACAGGGGTACAATGGAGTAAGGGAGTATGGCTAGGCTAGGCAACCTAGGTAATAAATGAGATTAACGAAAAAACATATAAACATGGACTATACAAAACACAAGATATAGAAATACAAAACAAAAATATAAACAAGACTAAGCAATACAAAAACAAATTGAGCAAATTGATTTACAAATACAATTGAGCAAAAATGAAATTTAAATTCTAAATTGATTTCTTAGGGCATTTCTTCGGTTCACTTTCGTTTATTTACCTTTCCGTTTCCTACAATTTACCAAGGTTATTATTGTGAATGGTGTTATCCTCTGGTTCATTATTCCTGTCATCTTCAGCTGTTTGCCATGCTCTTGCCACGGCAAACAGGGTTTCCTTCGTGGTTTATGGGTTTCCTTCGTGGTTTATCACCTGTGTAAATTTCTCTCATTGTCTTAATTATCGGTTATATCTGGGAACACCAAGGGGACATCAGTTCAATCCTTAACAAGTCGGCGGGATTGAACGCCGACCTGCATGAAGCAAGACCGTCGCTCTACCACTGAGGAAGAAGACAGGAGGTATAAGGAGGAAGTGTGGAGTAGGCAGAGGATAATTTGTTGTTAGTTCTCCATAGTTCGCGGCACGAACCTGCTAGGCGCATTGCTTGTGAGTTGACTAATCGATCCACTGCTCAGCATAACGCTGGATTAAATTTCTAGTGGTCTGGCAAAGTAGGTGTTGAAGGAGCGTACAGGTGAGGGACAGAAGAGACATGAGTAATGGACGGAGGGGAGAAATTCAGGGTTAGTGCTGTGTAAGAACATTGCGGACAAGGAAAGAGTCATGAGGGAGGAGTGTGGAGGTGGAGGGGAGAGGCAGTTGTTGTCAAGTAGTGGGAACTTTGAGGCACGTGAGAAGGGGGGAGAGGGCACTTCGAGGGACATCAATTATTTTTGTGTAAAGGATGGCGTGGGGGCTCAGGCAGGGAAAGTGGAGGGGGCGAGAGTGAGGGATGGTTGGAACAGGGGGGAAGGGGTGTTGGATGGTGAGAGGAGCAGGTGTGCTGGAGGGTTGGAGCAGGAGGGAGGGGTGTTGGATGGTGAGAGGAGCAGGTGTGTTGGAGAGTTAGAGCAGGGGGGAGGGGTGTTGGATGGTGAGAGGAGCAGGTGTGCTGGAGGGTTGGAGCAGGAGGGAGGGGTGTTGGATGGTGAGAGGAGCAGGTGTGTTGGAGAGTTAGAGCAGGAGGGAGGGGTGTTGAATGGTGAGAGGAGCAGGTGTGTTGGAGAGTTGGAGCAGGAGGGAGGGGTGTAAGATGGTGAGAGGAGCGGTTGTGTGTGGGATGGTGGAAAGAGGGGACGAGGGGTAAGTGTCTGTTCTTTTAAAAGGTTTTATTTTAGACTTTTCGGGGATTGGATTCCAGGCTGGTGCTGCATATTCTAGTACTCGTCCAACAAATGTTGTGTAGGTTACCCTCAAAGAGTCCTGATTGGTTTCTGACCGATATTGCAATTTTTACCAGCGTCCCTTATGCTGCTGATGTCACCCCGCTTATGTGTGGCTCTGATGGTAGTGTTGGAATTGTGTACATAATCAAATGAATTTATCTTTCCGATTCCTGTAAATGCCTTCCCTTTATTATGTAGAAACCTTCTGTAGAGTAGGTAGAGAGGGAGGGAAAAGGTCTCTCTTCATGCAGGTCATCGTTCAATCCCCGATCTAAGTGGTTGGCCACTATTCCTTCCCCCCCATCCCATCCAAAATCCTTATCCTGATTCCTTCCCAGTGCTATACAGTTGTAATGGATTGGTGCTCTCTCCTGATAGTTCCCTTCCCCCCTCCGTTGGGTAGATCATCTTGAGGTTATCTTGAGATGATTTTGGGGCCTTTTTTTAGTGTCCCCGCGGCCCGATCCTCAACCAGGCTTCCACCCCCAGGAAGCAGCCAGTGACAGCTGACTAACACACAGGTGCCTATTTTACTGCTAGGTAACAGGGGCATAGGGTGAAAGAAACTCTGCCCATTGTTTCTCGCCGGCGCCTGGGATCGAACCCAGGACCACAGGATCACCAGTCCAGCGTGCTGTCCGCTCGGCCGACCGGCTCCCTCTCATGCACATAAGTTATGAGCAGTAGTGGTGACAGGGCCAAGCTTCTGGTCACCTGCTGGCCACTTACTTCTCCAACTCCAGACTTCACCTCTCACTATAATTACTACATCATTCAGTTTTCCTCTGGACCTTTGCCTCACAACTTTGGTCTCCACGTTTGTTTCTTTGTAAAGTCCTCTTGAATTCTTTTGTTGAATTCGTCATACACTACCTTATCTTTTTCTTTAGAATTCCCATTTGCCTTTCATCCAGATCACATCTTGTTTTTCTCTTTATGTGGCTACAGACCAACTTTGGTGGGTCCTTGGCTTTCACTGCAATATAATGGGGCTCCAAAGTCCACGAGGGGCTCCAAATCCTTGGGGGCTCCAAAGTCCACGAGAATAGTTAACATGAGAGCAGAGTTAAAATTACCTACCATAAGTGAGAGAATCTTGTCTATTAGCACAGTTTTCGGCGTGAAGGCATTGAGTAGATCTAGACAACACATGAAGTTTCAAGCTAAACTTTCTAATATGCTACACTCACCTGAGGTCTATAGAAGAAGAACGAAATCTGATTATGTATTTTGGTTCTACAAGGTATCCAACTCCATCAAAATATTAAATATGTACCCAACTCGACTAATGATTAATCAGCCAATTACTCCATGGGATAACTGGGATCTATCAGTTGATTTTGTAAATGCGCCCAAGAAAGATAGTGTGCACACTACATTATTAAAACAGTTAACACTGAAAAGCATCACTGAAAGTACTCAGAGTATGGGTAACGATGTTTATCAGTGCTATACCGACGGCTCTGTAGAAGAAGGTGGACGATGTACCGGATGTGCATGTAACATATTTGAACAATCTTCTCTCGTACATACAGCAATGAAGCGCGTCAATGACTGGGCAAGTACAACTCAAACCGAACTTGCAGGCATATACCTTGCCAATGATTTTTTAAAAGACAAAGGCAGTGGACTTATATACTGTGACTCGCAGAGTGCACTCCTGGCATTGAACGCACATAGTAGTGACTCCCAGAAAATAGTCAGTGATATTCGAATAAATGTTTTAGCTGCCAAAGAAAACAGATTTGAGATTAAATTCCTATGGATACCATCACATGTTGGAACCTCAAGGCATGACACTGCTGATATGCTTGCTAAGTCAGCCTGCAGAAAACCAGTGGTAGAAATTGATATGGGCGTTTCATTAGCAGTGACAAAGAGAATATTTATTTAAACAAATATCTAATGAAAATCTCACCGACCTAACAAATTCACAAAGACCTGAAAGTTGTAGCATTAAATATTATGATAGATATCGTGAGGAGACATTCACATATGGGACTAATAGAACAAGAACCCGGCAATGTGGTGTTATAGTGGCCAGAATACGCCTGGGATATAGACGTATCTGGCAGCTTTTTCAAAACCCAAATGTCGAGTACACAATGTGTCAACTTTGTGAAAGAGAAAACATGCACTCTCTTCAACATTATATTGTAGAATGTTCCATACTGACTGACTTTCGCCCTCCTGGGCTAAGGTATGCTGAACTCTGTAGTTACTATATGAGTACTGGAACACTTGATGATATATTGGACTTGTATCCCAAATTGACCATGTAATGTATCAATCATACAATGTATATATATGATGTAACTATATAACCTGAGCTTGTAAAAGCACCTTCATCACCTTCAGTGATTAAGTGTTTCCTTATCAGCTACCTCACCCTGTCAGGGTAAATGAGACAAATGCATGTGAATGCATGTGTGTGTGTATATATGTATGTGTATGTGTGTGTGTGTGTATGTATATGTATGGGTATAAAGTATATATGGAAGCTGATCAGAATTACATTTCACCTTTGTGAATGTACATTAATGACACTATGTAAAAGACACATCTAACACTTTATGTAGGACATACGTAAATCTGTGTATCCATGTATTTACGTATGTAGGTTAGCTTAGCATTTTAAAAGCACCGAATCACCTTCTGTGGTTGAGTGTTCAATAAACCCTTGAACTGTATGTTTAACACTTCTCTAACCCTGTCCATGGCGGACAGAAGAAAATGTATATATTCTGGTTAGCATTGTAAATGTCTGGCCACGTCTGTGGTAGAAAATAATAATAATAAAAAAAAAAAAAAACTGCAATATAATGTCAAATTGCTCCTCAGCTTCCCTCAGGCCTCGTGTGTGCTCATTTCTGGCTCTCTTTATTACATCACTGTTATCCTCTGTGTTAAGCTCCCTGTAATTTGTCCATTTTTTTGTTTCTCCATGTCTTTGCTCTCATGCCTATTGAATCGAGGGGTTTACTTAGTTTTTCTCGCACAAGTTTTGCTTGAATTCAGCAAATTGCTTCATTGCATCTGCAAATGTCTTAGCAAAATGTTCCATCATCTCATTCGTTTTCTTCTCTTTCAGCATTCTGGTCACCATGCAGTTCAAACTGAAAATTCCTCACCTAACTGCAGTACCGCACATCTGTGTTTGTTAGTCTTATCAATCGTCTCTGCCTCCATTATTAGTGGTCGCTAGCTCCTACGGGCGCCTTACGCTCTATGTTCTCGATCTCTGTTTCATTTTAGGCATACAGCAGGTTTTGTGCTGCTGGTGGGTCCTGTCCACTTACTCCTGCTGGTTCTATAATATCCTGTCTCATGAAGCGTCTGTCTGTCGTGTTTGTCTACCAGGTGCCTACCGTGTCGCTTCCCCTTCCGTCCTTATTCAGTTTAATGGGCGTCCTTATTCAGTCCAAGTTGTCCCCCCTAAAGAAGAAGTTGGTTTACACGCCTGGGAAGGGTTGGCGGTGAGGTCGTCGGAGCTGGAGAATGAGAGGAAGGGAGAAGTGTGGTAGGAGGACGAAGAGGAAGAGGTGGTATAAAATGGACGCGGAAAAGATGACTACTAAGTGGATGTGTTGAAGGGATATCGGAGATGAGAGCGGAGGGGTGAGAGAAGCATGATGAAGCTCGAAGCGGTGGATGCAGGTATAATGGCAGACATGGAGGAGAGCAGCGGTTATTATAAGCTGTTTGGTGGGAGGGGAAGTTCGTGCTTTAGGAAAGTATGTGAAGGGAGAGGGGGGGGGGTAAACTTGCAATAGGAAGACGTGTGAGGAAAGAGTTTTTTTTCCCAACAGACCACTGGAACTTTATCTAACGTAGTGCAGAGTTACAAACCCATTAAGATTTTAACTAAGATTCAACAGAGCAGAAGAAGTTGCGAAACACATCGGGCATAATCTTACTGAAGCAAACATACGAGTCATTAATGCTCATTCCGCCTAAGTAAAACAGAAAAAACAGAAACAATAAACAATTAACACTTAGTGGGACCAGCCAGAGGCTTAGGACTTGGCAGCTGAGTGGACAGCGCTTCGGATTCGCAGTCCTGAAGTTCCGGGTTCGATCCCCGGGGAGGCGGAAACAATTGGGCAGTTTCTTTCGCCCTGATGCCCCTGTTACCTAGCAGTAATTAGGTACCTGGGAGTTAGACAGCTGCTACGGGCTGCTTCTTGGGGTGTGTAACAAAAAGGAGGTCTGATCGAGGACCGGGCCGCGGGGACGCTAAGTCCCGAAATCATCTCAAGATATCCTCCAGATGCGCAGGAATATCTCTGCCCCCACCCCCTAAAAAAAAAAGTAAAGTCATGCGGGAATTATATATTTTGCTACTCAGGAAGCTTGTTGAACTTGACTTGTTATTACCATCCTCAGGACAAAGGTCAAGGGTGTGGCAGGAAACTAAGAGTGCTCCTTGACTTGTTATTACCATCCTCAGGACAAAGGTCAAGGGTGTGGCAGGAAACTAAGAGTGCTCCATTCTCGCGCTATATGCTCTCTTGTCCTGTTTTTGTCACTTTCTCAATCCTATAGAATGCAAACCAATCCTAACGATTAGACGAATATTAGTTTTTATGGAGTTCAATTGGCTTTGTTGTTTCGAAGCCATAGGAATTATTTATCAATTAATCAGCCAGCATGACTAGCTCTCACTCTTTTGTTACAACCCAGTTTACCTGTTACGGGATATTGTTGCAATTTTTCCGCAACCAGGAATTTAAAAGTCTTCTTTATGTGCGTTATGGGAGCTCTTTGTTACGGTAGCCGTATGAAAGTTATAATGTAAATGTTTATTCACCTCTGTTACATTTGAGCCTAATTAATTATTTATAACACTTAACACTCCAAAACCCCCCAGTGTGAGTTAGACAAGGCCCGGCCCCCCTGGGAATTTACTCCCATCAATAATAATGAGCCTGTGTTAAGGAATCATCAGCCTACTCCACACTGCTGTAACAAAAGACTTTGTACAAATTAACGATATAACTTCCCACCAGGACAATAACCTTCGGTCTACCTCATCTACATGTATTCTACATCCCATACTACACATAGGCTGGAGTGTTAATTATACAGGCAACACTAGAGGTAGGCCTACTCGTCTCAGAAGGAGACATAACACTTGAAATCATTCCCCCTCCCCCCTCACCCAGTACACAATAATCATCTCTAGCTGCAGGTTTATACACCATAAACATAGCTCTATTCTAAGCTGGAGTAGCAATAGAACCTTATAAATACATTAAGAATGGTGTCTCTAGTATAATTTAGGGGAATGAGGTACTTATCTGCTAAGATCCAGGATCATTCAAAGATCTTTCTCGCCTCCTCCACCACGGCAGTTGCTTGACTCAACAGTCTTGCAGTAACAGCTTTCTCTAAACTATTAACCAGACACTATTCTCTTAAAAATTAACATAACCTGTAGTGTAACCATATACCTTCCTTCCTACTTAAACCTCTCTCCACTTTCTTTCTTAAACAACTTTCTTATAACCTCTCAAAATAAACTAGAAGTTTACATTGTCATATGGTTGGCAGTATTTTAAACAAACTACCACTCTCTGCATCTGTAATTTTACTTGTTCGTGTTCAACTCTTGTTCTTTTATCATAGAGGCACCCAGAGTCATAACAATGCATTTATTCACTGGCTGCTCTTTATTAATTCTGTTCCATCTTGCAACCCCCTTCCCGTTTTCTGTCAAACGCACATCTGGTGTAAATTAAACTTCCCCTTTGGTGTAAAATCTACCTCATTTTTCGAACCCCCCTGTTACCACTCGCACTTGTTAAAGCTCGTGTTCTTGTAAGCAGTTTCTAAACTACTCCTCCTGTAAACTCCAATCACAGCAAAGAAGCTCAACCCAATCACAGCAAAAAGCTCAACCCAATCACAGCAAAGAAGCTCAACCCAATCACAGTAAAGAAGCTCTACCCAATCACAGCAAAGAACCCAGACCGGTTCTGTATCTACCAAACCTCTAGCTGACACACACACAACAAATTAACACAGTGACAATATCCATTGCTTCTTGACAGAAAAAGAAACACAGTTTATGGACAGCGTGGGAGTCCCAGCCTGTCACACTGTGAAGACATTTTGAGCTTTACCAAGGTCAAGGTGGCATATACACATCACGGTCAACCCACGGGGGAAGGGGTGTTTGTCTGTGTATATTCTCACCCGTAGCTGTGCTTTCAGAGGTTGAGCTTCGGCTATTTTGTCCCTTCCTCTCAACCGTCAACTAGCTAACTTACAATTTCATGAGCTTATTGAGATCTGTCATAACTACATTTGAAAGTGTGGATGGAGTCTGCCTCCACCACATCACTACTATGTGTATTGTTTCTAGAGGCTTTGTGGTTCATTTGGGTACTAAGTTTCCGCCTGTGTCATCTTGTTCGTATACCATCCGTGTTAAATTGTCGGTCTTTTCTATTCTTTCAATTCTCCTGAGAGTTTTGTAGGTGGTTGTCATGTCTCCCTTAACTCTTCTGTCTTTCAATAATGTATGGTTTAATGACAGTCGGCTTTCCACGTAACTCATACCTCTCAGCTCTGAGACTAATCTAGAGGAATACCTCTGAACTTTCTCTAACTTCATCTTTTATTTGACTGCATATGGACTCCACTCTGAAGCAACATAACCAAGGATTGGTGCGACTTATGTTGTATACAAGATTCTGAATGATTCGATACGCAAGTGTATAAAAGGCGATATTATGTTGGCCAACCTGGCACATGCCGCTGATGATATCCTTTTGATGTGGGCTACTGGGGACAAGCTTTGTGAGATATCAACTTCCCAACTCATTTTCTTCCTAAGCTTCTTTGCTTACTGCCACCTCTCTCAGTTTAAAGGCTTCTTGCTTTATTGTTAAATTATCCAACAATGTCTTGCTGAGTTCCCCTCACACTTTCTTGTACATCTCATCCCTCTTTCTCAGTTTCATCACTTCTTCTCTTACTGTCGTTTTTTCCTGATGTGGCTGTGGATCATTTTTTGTTGGGTATTGCTTTATTTGCTAAGTCATTGTCATATTATCTCTTTGTTTCTCTTCTCTCAGTAAGGCACTCTCATTCCTGTACCTCTGATATATTTCTCCTGCTCTCTGGAATTCTGTTATTTATATAATTTTCCATGTCCTTGTACTGAATTGTCTTGCTTCCTTACATCCATGACTGAACCAAGGATTCCTCTTTACTTTTAATTTTCCCTTTTGAGCGAAGATAAACTTGCCTTCTGCCTTCAACCATTTATGGGTCATGTAGTCCATCATGACCAGATCAATCATTTCTCTATGTTCTGTTTCCCACGGTACTCATATTAGCAGTACCATACAAACAATTTCTCTTTTAGCATGCCAGCTATTTGTCTTCTGGTCCCAAACTTTCTTATGTAGGTTTCCTTACATCCACCAGATACTCATATGTTAGCACACTGTGGTCACTCATTCCAATGGGACCTTTTAGTTTGACTTCTGTTAAGTCTGACTCGTACATAGTGAATATCAATTAAAGTCCAGCTGGTTTTGTTATTACCTCTCATTCTCGTCGGTCCCTTGGCATGTTGACTTTAGAAGTTTCTCGCTAACAAGTCCAATAACTTAGCTCTGCATGTTTGTAAACCTGCATGTGGCTCTCCATTCTCCCAGTCTATCTTTCCATGGTTAAAGTCTTCCATGATTAATAGTCTGAATCCATTCTTGCAAACAACAGAAGCTGTCTTCTCTATTATATTATTGGTTGCAATGTGTTTTTATCATTCTCCTCTTTAAGCCTGCTGTCATTATTCGGGTGGAGGGAGGGGGGGCATATTATTCGAAATAAATAAAAAAAACATAGAAAATTATTGATATATTTGTAAGAATACCTGAGAGACATGGCCACATTTTGGTACAAATCTCGTGTTTATATGATAAATATTCATGTAATTATGGACAATTAACCTGCGCCTACTACAGTGGGAATGTATGCAAATTATACTTGTCGATAGTAAACATAATCTTTTTCTAAATATTGCATTATGTAGTAAATAAGATTGGTCAAACCTGCCACATCAAAACCACAAGTTGATATTGAATGTGTTTTAACGATGAGACAAATAGGAAGCAAATTAATAACTATTCAGGCACAAGCAGGTGGCGAGGAGTGGTATAAAGTACGAGGAAAGTCAAACCATGCTACATTACATGTGTGTGAGTCAAAACACCCATTTCAATTACGGAAAAAGGAGAAATGCTTGTTGTAACTTGGTATACATGTGGCTCAGGCTTACAAATATTACTAGGAATATGGAATAGATGTTAATGATATTGAATCGAAGTGTAAACTATGTGGTATGTTAAGGTCTCACACCCTCACCCATTATGTTCTTGATTACCCGTTGATTAACGTATACAGGAACACTGAGATAAGGACTGTTCCTGAACAAAGTGCCAGGATGTGTCACAATGGAAAGATTGATGATATTCTGGAGATATATAAGAATTTTGTACCAAGAATGTAACTTTGTTGAATTGTCTGAATGTCTATTGCAAAATATCTGTGTAGCGAGTCATAGAAGTATTTGTGTGTACGTCCGGTAACATTAAATGTGTAAAGGAAGAAATGTATATGATTATAACTCAGAATGTTCCGTAATATGTTGAGTGTTTGTTGTCGGAAAATCCGACACCATTTAATAATATCAATGCAATTGCAGATAATATTGCTGCCATTGTATACACAAGTTAACCCATAGAAAATGTAGCTTGTAGTGGAATTTTCCGTCTATAGAAAACGGGATATTATTGCCACATACTATTATAAATTCACCACCAATTATGGTGGAAATTATTCTTAAATACATTAGTCTTTGGACTTTTACCATCATAAAACCATCTTATTTAAATTAACTTAATTATCAGTATTAAAATAAAGTAAATGTGGCACTTCTATCAGTTACTGACATCTCTACAAAGTGAGGGAGGCGTCAGTGAGGAAGGAGAGGTCAGCCATTGTTCTTAAGACCAGAGGTGCACGGGAGTAAATAGCTCCTATCATTTCTCTTGGACGAAGTGTAATGGAGATCATATTAGTGCTCCAATATCATCAACACGCTGTCAACAATAATCAAGGGAAGTGTTCTACCGAAACCCGTTTATCTAATCATTTTTGGCCATTAATATTAGGTAGATAAGGGCGATCCGGTTAGAATGCGAACAGCCTCTTAATAAAAGGTAATTAAGCCTTGGTCTTTATTTTATCAAATATACAGTGTTTTCTCTGATATAGCTGTCATATATTAGGATTCTGGCTTTACAGCTAGCGCACTTTGACAGGAACAAGAAGAGGAAGCAAGCTTGGTATATCAGTTACTGGGTGATGTAAGCTGCCTCACACGAGTATAAATTGGTGTCTACATCCTAGTTATACCTGGTGGACTAAGGCCTGCTGTATAATAAGATAAGGAACCTCCTCAATGTATGCTAATATATGTAGTTTAATACTGTAGTTTGATTGGCTGAGTATATATATAAATTTAATATAAACCCCTCCCCTAATTGTAAGGATCGATTTGTGAGATTATTGCAGAAATACAGTCAACTTAACATCATACAAATTGCTATCGAAATATATAAATTAACATTAATATAAATTCTATATAAATTCATATAAATTAAATAAATATAAATCTCACAGGTCGGTCGGTATATATATATATATATATATATATATATATATATATATATATATATATATATATATATATATATATATATATATATATATATACACTCAATAGATCTCAATAGATCATCAATATATATATATATATATATATATATACACTCAATATTGGTCACACTCAATAGATCAGATCAGGCAGGTATGTACTTTATCACTCTTTGCTTTCAAGTATAATATAGCCACAAGATAAATGGAGGGTTGATATAAACACAAATGTATTTTGTATTTTACTTAAAATTCATGAAAGATGTCACAAGGTCATATCAATAAATAAATCAGCTGATCCTACCTGGAGCCGGTCGTTCCCACGAATATTATGCACTCACTAAGTGGCAACACCTCCCCCCTCTCGTCAATGTCACGATCAGCTGAGCGCCCCCTTCTGCGCGAAAGTTTTTATTGCTTGTTTCTCTAGCGGCACGCACGCGCGCTGTTTCTTTAAGTTCCCAAAGATCACTAGAAGTTTGCACACTCGATATTGGCAACAATAGCACGTATTACTTCGCTACACTGTACTTGGGCTCAAACAATCGTTTCTATAATAAATGCGATAATAATTCACTATAATGGTTTCACACACTGCCCTTTATTTCAATGATATCTTATGAAGTATTTAACACTGGAGTTCTCAGTACTTCCTTTCGTGGGCGATAACACAATAAATCACAGCACTCGCAAATGAATATTCAATGCATGAACATAGATATATATAATATAGATAAATCAAACATCAATAAATGGTAAATAAATAGTTACTGGGCACATAGCCTAACTTCCAAATACTGGCATAATATTATATATAATTTCTCACTATATGTTCACACTAATATCTCATGCAAGATATACAAAACACAGTAAATTTATCACTTGTTCCGGGTGCCTGTACACACCAATAATAAACATGAATATTATAAGTACTCTTGATAGTACCATTCTGCACACTGGTGCCTTACTGTGACATGGGTGAGACTTGCTCACGACATACAAAATCCTCAGGCTGAATAATATAGCCGAATAATATAGCTGACTAAAGGGGAATGGGGAGGGAAACTAGAAACATCTACTTCCACCTATCCTCCGATGAGAGTTGAGTTGTAGCTCCTGGTCCTGGTGTCGGGAACACCCCCACACACACACGTCGTCGTGTCCTCCAGGAACTACTCGCCGTCCCTCCGTTTAGCGCGTCGTCTCCGTGCCTTCTTCCCTGCAGGTCCGTGCTCCTCCTCGACTTCTTGTAGGGTTGGAGTCGGTCTCCTGGCCGTCGACTTCTCCCAGCAACGGCTGCCTTCCCTGCCTGCCTTCTCGGCGGCAGTCGTCCGGATTCCCAACTAGTCCTCTTCTTCCTCTGCTACCCAGTGGCTCTGGTCAGCCACTACGCCGTCACGAATGGGTGAACTGCCTCAGACGTCGCCTACGTCACTGCACAGACTTCACTTCCTCTTGCACAGTACCTGTCCTGGAGCACTTGTTGCTCAATAACCGTCGATTCCCTCTCTGGTTCAACACATGAACTAGGGAAGACCTCACAGAGTACTGGCAGACTTCAGGTGACACGTAAATCCACGGGAGCGGGAAACAACTGTCAAACTGGCAGGACCAATCGTCGCACGTCCAACCTCCTTGACGTGTCGTGTCTGACTGATGGCGCCAACGCGGCGCGCTGCCCGGACCCCCTTTCCTTCGTGACGTCACTTTTGCCACGGGAGGTTTTCATTGGCTCCCGGTGCCACATTGCTGTCGGTGACCAATCCGGTGTCACTGACGTCACACAGTTTTGGCGGGGAAACAGGAGAGCCAGCGCCATCTTGGCTTCCTAAAGGGCCTAAACCACAGGCCAAAAATATTATTGTTTCACAAATTTCTCGGCTCTCCGAGCACGCTCCACTCTCCCACATATATCAAATTGATGCCTGCGACGTAGAGAACGCTTGCGTAAAGTGGACATGACTCTTACTGCAGGCGTGGGAGAAATATAAGGGGGGGGGGAACACCATCACAGTATTCACTGACAAATGAACCATCTACACATACTTAATGACACCGCTTGGGACGTGCAACTAATTTTAGGCCCGATCTTACTCAATGAAATTATCCAAGAACATTTTGGATTAATAATGTATCCCTTGTAACTTGATCTTTAAGAACACAAACATACATAGTCATCAGGAAAATGTTGGACTAGGCCTAAATACCTGAATGGATAAAGTAAAAAATAGGCGGGAATTAGATGAATGGATAGTACACAGAAATATAAAGAAATAACCTGGTTTGTATGTAACTTGAAATTGTTGAAAATATTAATGACTGAATAATTATTTGGACCAGAAATAAGACCAAGAACTTGAATCATAATACTACAAGGAGTATACGCAACTATGCAACAAAAACAAATTCAACACTCGAAATGAAACATGGCGCAAATACATCAGTTTAACACAACAGACTCAAACAAATAAATGACCACAAGGAAGTTGAATGAAATAAGACCATTTAGAAACACTAACATGTAATAAATAGTTATATTAAAAGTGATAAGATTTGTGTACTTGATTTTTGGTTAAGAAATCCCGAAGTTAATTAAAATTAATTAATCCCTTAAAGGAACGAAACTGCTTGTATTACTAAAGTGAGAATTTAAAACCAAAATAGACTTCCTTTGAAAAAATCAAACTAAGCTTGTTAAAGAATGCAAATTACTTCTTCATAAGTGGTAGATAAATTAATAGAAATTTTAGGTCAAAAGTGTTAAAACACCGATAAGACAAACCGTTCCCCCAATAAAACGTCGCATTTTGACGTATACTCTGCCTAAGACCAAAAACTGTCGTACTAGAAAATGGTAGGGGCTCGCAAAACTGACATACTGTCACGTTTTTTGTTTTGGGTCCTATTGTAGGTTAGGGTATGGGCACTTTTTTGTAGGTTAGTACAACAGTTTAGTACCAGAGTTTCCTGACGTTGGGTAACCCTAGGAGGACGGGCTGGATAAGATGGGTGACAAATAAAGTTCTGTTATTCCAGAATAATGAAAAATCACAATACAAATAACAACTCTGTGAACAAAGATATGGAGAGGGAACAGTTTTAAAAGGAAATTCATTATCTGTTTGAAAAACTACATATGCTGATATTACTTCTCTTACCTTAGAAGAGGCTTGAGACACCCTGCGAACACAAATATTTCACAATGGAAATTACATTACATAGATGAAACTGTTGGATCCACACTGTGAAGCTGTAGTGAGGATTATGTGATCAGCTCTGGTTTTAGTTGTCTCTGAGGGTTAAATTATTCCAGAAGGTGGTCTTAGTTCTTTAAACACAGTTATTAGATAGTGAGACAACTTACAAATACAATTTACGAAACTCTGAGGCGAGAGAGAGAGCAGTAGCCATTGTCAGGTACGTTGTTATTGTTGATGTAAGTACGACGACGATCGAGGGATCAGATGCGCCCCGGTGTACTCCTGAAGGGTAAATAGCACGGCCTTATTAATAAATTAACGTCGTTAATCGGCGGAAACAAATGCACCGTTCGGCGAATAAACACAGATGGCCAGATGATTGGTGAGCCTTAGGAGTCCCTCAAGGTGACAAGCACTGGCCCCGCCACACACAGAGAGCACTGGATGACAAACATAAAACTCAGTCCCCCAACTAACATGCAAAAAGTCATCCAGTGCCTCCCAGGAGAGCAGAAGTCAGCCGCCCATCACGGCTGAGGGCACACCAGGAGCCTACCAAGATCCTCCAACTCCCGGCATCTCTCGGCCAAGCCGACGCCGGACACCGTCACCAACCGTTCGAAGAACCAGTTAGAAAACGTTCAAAATCTATTAACTATACCATGACCCAAGGAGATATGTGTGCCAGGCGTCGTAACAGTATGGTCCCAGGAACAGGTATGCCAGAAGGGAGTATCAAAACCCTTTGGGTAAAATCGAGAAACAGAACATGATGCGGCGGCCCGCAGGTGGGGCAGGTGTCTAGACGTCAGCTCGTCGTCATAGTTGAATCAGGAGTCCAATATCAGGTAAACACCAGGCACGAGGCACAGGAAGGCTGCGGTGTTGTCCTCCTTGGAAATTGGGGCGGGGAGAGCACAGCCTGCGGTCAGTGCGAGGACGTCATGGGTGATGATGACGTCATGGAATTCACGACTGCTGGTTTTCACCATAAATTATACAAGTTCTCCCACTACCACCACACAAAAGCCAGGACAGTGCAAACGGTCCTGGAGGACTGGAGGCGACGAACTAACAGTGACAGATACTGGCATCATAATCAACTCGGATGGTGGGGCGGAACACAAGGTCTTGAGACGATGATGGCGGGGAGTCCCGCGGGTCCCAAGTGGGAGCTTGAAAATGATACCGGAAAATATAAATTTTTTTGCTGTTGGAAAAGTTCGTTGTTTCTTGCTGATGTCCTCCCAAAAATTGTGTTCCTTACATACTTTAGAGACCTAGAGCAGGGGATTATTGGTAAAATGAGTGTTGGTCAGTGTACATGGATAGTGGCTGGCGGCTAGTTTGTGGCACAAACTAGCCGCTAGCCACAATCCCGCCTCGAAGCCGAGAGGATGGAACTGTTCCAACCAGCAATCAGGAGGAGGCTGATATATTGGCAAACCACTTTGTTGTCAAGATGCTATTCTGTGATCCTGAACATCAGCCTCCACATCTTGCCCCAAGCACTGTGTCTAGGACGACTGAAGAGGTTATACAGCAGGCTGAAGTTCTCCATCTCCTTCAAATGCTAGACACAAGCAAAGCTGTGTGGTCAGTCTAAGACTACGCAGCTGCGCTGACCTGTTGACTGCACCTCTCACTTGTCGCTTCCAACTCCTACTAGCTCAAGGAATATGGCCCTCCTTATGGAAGAAGGCAGATGTTGTTCTAGTACACCAAAATAAGAATCGTTCAGATGGTTGTAACTACAGACCAGTGTCACTGCTCTCCATTACTGGTAAAATTCTCGAAACAATAATCTCTCAGCAAATTATATAATTTTTGACAATCATCGGGTACTATGCTATCGACAGTATGGATTTAGAAAAGGTCTATCTGCTACTGATTGATCTCTTGCTAAATCTCTCCACTAAATGGCATCGGTCACTGGATAGGTCCAAAATCAGTTGTGTTGTTGCACTAGACATAGCAGGAGCGTTTGATCTGGTCTGGCACTCTGGATTAGTAGTGAAGCTTCAAGCATTAGGCATCTCAGGCTTCATCTTAGTTAATAAGGGACTACATTTGAGAACACAAATGTAGTTTTATGTAGAATTCTAAGAATTATGTTTAGAATTCTTCAATGGAGCAGAACCCGATAGCCACTCAATTGGTGCAAGCATTCCACAAGGTAGTGTGCTTGGCCCTCTGCTGTGGAATATCTATTTCAGTGATCTACTTTCCCATTGCGATCTACTCATTTTATTCCTTATGCTCAAGGCGATGCTGATGACTGCACTCTTTGTATGTAAAGTAAGAAATGCCAGCTGATACAAACTCCATCACTCAAACTTTTAGGTATTTCTACCTTGGGTAGGAGATGGCAGGTCACATTTGCGGCTGAAAAAACACAGGAGATGACGATAACTAGACTTCACATTGCTATTCGAACTGGCTTGCAAATGGGTGACAAAACCCCTAGAGTTCAGAGATGAAATGGACATTTTGGGGTGATGAATACACTGTGTCTACACCGACGGCTCAGTCCAATCCTCTACTGGATGGACTGCAGCAGCATGTAGGTTTTATAGAAATAATATTTGCACAAAGACTGTCAGTGTCAGGTTAAACAACTGGCTGACCTTCACACAAGCAGAACTAGCAGCATTACAGCTAGCTACCAGTAAATTAAAAAACATTGGAGGAGGAATAATATTTTGTGATTCAAAGTCTGCTCATCAAGCAATCGAAAACTTCTCTTGGAAGATCGACAGCAAGAACCTCATACTCACAATTATAAATGACCTAATTGCTGCACAGAGCAAAGGGTCTCGAATCTCCTTTGTATGGATACCTTCACACATAAATATAACCCATCATAATGAGACAGACATTGCAGCCAAATTAGCGTGTAACAAGGATGAAGTTGAGTTAGATCTAGGTATCCCCATCTCTGCTGTCAAAACTGTATTGGTCCAAACACTCAGGTCTGATAGGAGGGAAATTACTGACTCCCAACGACCTGAAAGTACTAGTATAAAAAGCTATGATTTGTTCAGATCTGAAACCTATATCTATGGGCAGCACAAAACGTCCACTAGACTGTGCGACACAGTGGTTGCAAGGATCAGGGTGGGTTACCGTTACCTGTGGCAGGTGGCTGCAGGTGACGGATTTCCCAATCCTGAGCACTCCAGTTGCAAACTCTGTGAGCAGGAACTGCGGCACGATCTCCCGCACTACATCACTGAATGCCCAGTTATTAGACCTTTCAGACCAGTTGGCATGAGGTACCTGGAGCTTTGCAATTACTTTATTCACTCTCGTTTTTTTTAAATATCCTCACCGTGTACCCAAAATTTGCCAGTACAGCCTACTAAATATATGGCCCTGTATGACTAACTATCCTGCGAGATGGGGACTTTTATTACCACTGCTACCTTATTCACTCTTGTGTTGATGATATCCTCAAAATGCATCCGGAGTCTGCCAGTGCAGACTGGCTATCACATGCCTCTGTATGACTAACCATCCTGTGTGATGGGGATTTTTAGCATCCCGTAGTTAGCTTTTTTGACACACTGTACTCCACTTCATATAGTCTAGGGCAGCTGCACAAATGCAGGTGTACCTCATCTATTAATAAAAAAAAAAAATTGGGGTGATGAAGTTCGACTCTTCAATGACACTGAAGAGCCATGTGTTTAACTTAGACCAAAAAGCAGACATTAAATAAAGAGATAAAGAGATGCGCCCCTTAGGCGCATGTCACAACTTCTTTCGCGATTCATGAGCCTACTGAGCTCAGGAATGATATCCACAAATGAAACTGTGTATGGAGTCTGCCTCCACCACATCACTGTCTATTGCATTCCATCTATTAACTACCCTGACACTAAACGTTTTTTCTAACGTCCTTGTGGCTCATTTGGAAACTTAGTTTCCACCTGTGTCCCCTTGTTCATGTACCACCCGTGTTAAACAGTTTATCTTGATCTACCCTGTCAATTCCTCTGAGAATTTTGTAGGTAGTGATCATGTCTCCCCTTACTCTTATTTCTTCCAGTGTCGTGAGGTGCATTACACGCAGCCTTTTCTCGTAACTCATGCTTCTTAGTTCTGGGACTAGTCTAGTGGCATACCTTTGAACTTTTTCCTACGTAGTCGTCTGCTAGACATGGTACGGGCTCCATGCTGGGGGCCGTATATTCCCGGATTGGTCTTACATATGTGGTATACAAGATTCTGAATGATTCCTTACACTGGTTCCTGAAGGCAGTTCTGATGTTAGCCAGCCTCGCATAAGCCTCCGATGTTATTCTTTTTATGTAGGCTTCAGAAGACAGTTTTGTTGGAATATCAACTCCTAGATCTTTCTCTCTGTCCGTTTCATAGAGGACTTCATCTCCCATTCTGTATCCTGTGTCTAGCTTCCTGTTTTCACTGCCTATTTTCATTACCTTACTTTTGCTCGGGATGAACAGTAATACCCATTTGTTGGACCATTCATTCACCTTGTGCAGATCATCTTGTAGCCTCATACTATCTTCCTCTGACATAATCCTCCCCATAAATTTTACATCATCAACAAACATTGAGAGGAACGAGTCTATTCCCTCTGGGAGATCGTTCACATATTTCAGAAACCGTATAAGTCTAAGGACTGAACCCTGTGGGGCCTCCACTGGTGACACTTCGTCAATCTGAGATCTTGCCCACTCACAGTGACTCGCTGTCTTCTGTTGCTTAGGTACTCCCTTATCCAATGGAGTACCTTCCCTTTCACTCCTGCCTGCATCTCTAATTTGTGCACTAGTCTCTTGTGTGGTACTGTGTCAAAGGCTTTCTTGCAATCCAAAAATACGCAGTCTACCCACTCCTCTCTACCTTACCTGATTTTTGTTGCCTGGTCATATAATTCAGTTAATCCTGTGAGGCATGTCTTGCCATCCATGAACCCATGTTGATGTTGTGTTACGAAATTCTTTCGCTCCAGATGTTCCACCAGCTTTTTTCGCACAACTGTTTCTTTCAACTTGCATGGTATGCAAGTTAGGGACACTGGACTGTGGTTTAGTGCCTCTTGCCTATCCCCCTTTTTGTATATCAGGACGACATTAGCAATCTTCAGAATTTTTGGCACCTCCCCTGTTACAAGTGATTTGTTATACACTATGCAGAGCAACAGGCACAGTGCTTCTCCTCCTTCTTTCAGTATCCATGGTGAGATTCAATCTGGGCCTATAGCCTTTGTCACATCCAACTCTAGCAAAACCTTCCTCACCTCCCCACTGGTAATCCCAAAGTCCTCTAGCGGTGTCTGGTTATCTGTTCCATCTCGTCTCTGGAACTTCCACTTGCTCTAATGTGAAGATCTCTGGAATTTATAATTGAGTTCCTCACACACTTTCTTGTCGTTTGTAGTGAATCTGTCTGCCCTCTTCTTCAGTTTCATTTCCTGTTCCTTCTATGTTGTTTTCCTCCATATGTGTCTGTGCATTAATTTAGGTTGAGTCTTTGTTTTGCTTGCTATGTCATTTTTCATTTTGCCTTTCTGCCTCTCTTCTTACCCTGACGTATTCATTCCTGGCACTCTGGTTCCTTTCTCTGCTCTCTGGAGTCCTATTATTTCTATAGTTTCTCCATGCCCTTACACTTAGCTCATTTGTTAACTTACATCTCTGATTAGACCATGGGTTTCTCATCTGCATTTCCTTTTTTTTTCCTTTTGGACTAGGATGGACTTGTCTGTTGCCTTCTTACACTTTTGTGTGATGAAGTCCATCACGCCATGAGCCGTCTTTCCTCCGAGCTCAGCGTCCCAAATAATATTTGTTAGGAATTTTCTTATCGCATCATAGTCTCCCTTTCAGAAAGCCAGCCGTTAGTTTTCTGGTCCCTTTCTTGAGTACATTAACCCTTCTTCAACCAAATACTCAAACATCAGTACACTGTGATCACTCATTCCCACGGGGGCGTCGAAACCAATTTCCCTTATGTCGGAGTCATTTAGAGTGAAGACTAGGTCGAGTCTCGCTGGTTCATCATTGCCTCTCATTCTTGTTGATCCCCTGACATGCTGACTTAAAAAGTTTCTTGTCGCCAATTCCAGCAGTTTAGCTGTCCATGTTTCTTCACCTCCATGCGGTTCCTTGTTTTTCCAGTTTACCCTTGTGTATGTGTCTGTCTGTGATACACTTGTCTGTGTATACTCACCTATTTGTACTCACCTATTTGTGCTTGTGGGGGTTGAGCTTTGACTCCTTGGTCCCGCCTCTTAACTGTCAATCAACTGGTGTACATGTTCTCGAGCTTATTGGGCTCTATCTTATCTACATTAGAAACTGCGTATGGAGTCAGCCTCCACCACATCATTCCTAAAGCATTCCATTTGTCAACCACTCTGACACTAAAAAAGTTCTTTCTAATATCTCTGTGGGTCATTTGGGCACTCAATTTCCACCTGTTTCCCCTAGTGCGTGTGCTTCTTGTGTTAAATAGCCTGTCTTTATCTACCCTATCAATTCATTTGCGAATCTTGTATGTGGTGATCATGTCCCCAATACTCTTCTGTCTTCCAGTGACGTGAGGTTTAATTCCCGTAGTCTCTCCTCGTAGTTCATACCTCTCAGTCTTGGTACTAGTCTGCTGGCAAACCTTTGAACCTTTTAAGGTTTAATCTTATGCTTGACTAAATATGGACTCCATGCTGGAGTTGTATACTCCAGGATTGGTCTGACATATGTGGTATACAAAGTTCTAAATGATTCCTTACACAAGTTTCTAAAGGCCGTTCTTATGTTGGCTAATCTGGCATATGCCGCTGATTTAATCCTCCTGATATGTGCTTCAGGGGAAGCCCATATCCGTGGAACTGTAATATGAACCCCCAGGTCTTTCTCTCTCTCTGACTTTTGACGAATTTCCTCTCCTAAATGATACCTTGTATCTGGCCTCCTGCTCCCTACACCTATTTTCATTACATTACATTTGCTTAGGTTAAACTCTAACAACCATTTGTTCGACCATTCCTTCAGTTTGTTCAGGTCTTCTTGAAGCCTCAAGCAGTCCTCCTCTGTCTTAATCCTTCTTATAAATTTGGCATCGTCCGCAAACATTGTGAGGAATGAGCCTATAACCTCTGGGAGATCATTTACATATATCAGAAACAGAATAGGTCCGAGTACAGAGCCCTGTGGGACTCTACTGGTGACTTCACGCCAATCTGAGATCTCGCCCCTCACTATAACTCTCTGCTTCCTATTGCTTAGGTTTTCCCTTATCAACTGGAGCACCTAACAGTTGCCTGTCTCTCCAGCTTATGTACCAGCCTCTTATGGGGTACTGTGTCAAAGGCTTCCCAACAGTCAAAGAAAATGCAGTTCGCCCAACCGTCTCTTTCTTTCTTAATCTTTGTCTCATGGTCGTAGAATTCTATTAAGCCTGTAAGGCAAGATTTACCCTCCCTGAACCCATGTTGGCCATTTGTCACGAAGTTCCTTCTCTCCAGGTGTGTTAGCAGGTTTTTCTCACGATCTTTTCCGTCACCATGCATGGTATACAAGTCAAGGACACTGGCTTGCAGTTCAATGCACTCCTGTCTGTCCCCCCTTTTTGTATATTGGGACTACATTAGCCGTCTTCCACATTTCTGGTAGGTCTCCCGTGTCCAGTGACATACTGTTTGTGTACTCACCTAATTGTACTCACCTAATTCTGCTTGCGGGGGTTGAGCTTTGGCTCTTTGGAGCTCTCTCAACCGTCAATCAACTGGTGTACAGATTCCTGAGCCTACTGGGCTCTATCATTGTGAGGGAATCTAGATTCCCTCAGCTAGTTTTCCTAGTTTCTAGATTAGGCTAGTCGCTCTAGGGACTCTAGAAACTGAAGCTTTCAAACTAACATACACTTGTGGGGTGTTGGATGAAAGCTCTTGCTATGGACTATCATTTGTGAGTAGGCAGAAGTCTGTGATTGCTCTGTAGAGAGAATTACAGAGATTTTCCTGTTTTTGTGAAATAGGATGGGAGTGGAAAGTGAGCGGTGCCAGAGGATACTTGACTAAAACCGTTAGAGGTGGGGTGAACGTTGCCCCCCCCCCACCATGTGAGACAGTGCGCCACTGTCCTAGGCCACCTCCTCCTTGTGACGTCACGGGACGCCTGAGGGTGAGTGAGGCCTGTGATTGGGGTAGGCATGTCTGCTCCGAGCTGTGTTTTGGCGCGAACAGCTGTGATTGGTAGCGGCACGAGGGAACAGTGCCGGCTTCGTGCTGATTGGTCAAGACAAAGTAGGGGGGGAGGTATGGGCATTTTGAGTTTCCTTAGCCCACGAAATCGTCAGTTTGAGCAGGGTAGCAGGTGGACGAGCACGTAGCTGGGTGGAGGGGGGGAGTTTTCCCCCTCCACCCCCGTTAATCGTGGACGTTACCGTGTTGTCCAGCAGGGATGGCACTCCTGCCATCCCGGGTTGTGTCTAGGCCAAATTTTTGTGAAATTTGGGGCCGAAGAAGTACGGAAGGACCAGTAAAATAGCCTCAGAGACAGTGGGCACCCATGAGGCAGCTGGCAGAGCCTCATGGTGTAACAGGTGGTTCAAATAACCAGTCTAGTGTTGATGGACAATTGGCGGAATACGGGCAGGGCCTCCAAGTGTAATTGTGGTGAGATTACAAGCCCATGTTGGACTTTGTATTCCGCCAGGCGGCGTCAGTGTGGGGACGCCGCCGGCCATTGTCACCCTAGTGTAGAGCAAGGCAGGCTCTGGTTTGATGGGGTTGTTGGTGATTCCCCATCCACGTGTGTATGCCCGGGGGCCACCCCCAGGCCACCCCAGGCCACCCACGCGCCGGCTAACCCAGGCCACCCGCGCGCCGGCTACCCCCCCCCCCCTCTCAGCTCGGGAGGGGCGATGTGGACCATGTGGTGGCCACATGCCTTGGCCACCCCCTTGGGCCACTTGGCCACTTTCCTGGGACAGCCTAGGGCCACATCTTGTCGACGCACAAGGAGCAAGCTAAGTGTTGACAGCCAGAGAGGTAGTGACCTGGGAAATGAGAGAAATGAGGAGGTTAGACGTGAGTACAATTATCATTGTGTACAGTGTGATGAGTACCGGTGGAAATTCCCGGTAAGAGTTGTCTCATAGCCCTGCCAGGCTAGGGAAGCAGCTGAGAGACAGCTGTCTGTAGCACTTCCAGGTGACTAGTACCTGGAGATGGATGTTGTACACGGGACCACACTGTTGTGTTATAATGCATAAGTGTGTAGACTGACTCGAGTATGTAACCGGTCAGTGTAGAGATTTACCATATAAAAGATCCAGTTGTCGATTCTATATAATCGGTCAGACTGGATTAGTGCGATGGAGTACCAGCATGAATAATTAAAATCATTATGTTGCAGGGATGTCAGTGGGTACCCTGAGGTCTGTGTAGTTGGAGTTACATTTACCTGATGATATAATTTTCATTGATTATGTGAATGCCATTCCTATATGTTCATTTGCATTCTTTATGTACTGTGTTGTGTGGTAAGTCAGTAGGTGTGATTGCTGACTGATTGCCTAATGATGTCATTAGCATGTGGGGTATGCTGACGGCATCATTATGTTGCAGGTTTGTGCAGTGTTGTTATCAGTTTATACGATATTATTGCCCTGGGAGCTGTGTTGAGGGTTTAAGGGACCTCTAGGATTATTCAGGGGAATTCACAGTACTTAATGAGAGCAGGCAGTTGATTGGTTAATTGCCTTGCTGAGGTAAGTGTGTGCTCACAGTAGTCCTTTGCAACGGTTGCAAGATAAGGGGGGCAGTAATATTGGTATACTCTTGTGTGTTGCACAACCGTGTGTCATTATTGTGTGGGCACAGTAATTAACGAGTTGCAGTAGCCGCAACCGTATGTGGGCAGTGCATTTGTGTTGTTGCATGCCATTGTAGTGTGACCTATGTAACACTGGGGTTACTTTGTTTCATTAAGTTGTGTTGAGGACTTAAGGATTCAGTGAGTTAATAATTGGGGAATTAACTGGATAAGGGGTGCACACTTTTTGTGGAGTGAGTGAGGGCTGTTATGAGAGAAAACAGCGTTGAGCTTGAGTGAGATACGTCTCGGGAGCAATTAATTGTCCGTGTGACAACTAATTGACCACTCTAGCTAATTATGTAATTAGCCTTCTGATCATGAATTCACGTAGTGGGAGAGGATCTGTCAGAGTCTGTCAGTATTTGTGTTAACGTAATTTGCTCGAGACTAATTACCTTTCTGGGGTATAGCAATTAGTGGCTCATGTTAATTAGTGGAGTAATTAACGTCTGGGGGCTCAGATGACTCGGTAAAGCGAGGTCATGGAGCTAGCATAAATCGTTGTATTAATCATATCCTGTCTGAGGACAGTGGATTAATGGCACTCTTGTTAATTAGGGGTAATTAACTCCTTTCCCGTGAATTCAGTGTTTGATGAGACCTGCTTAGGCAGTGCGGAGTGAGACGTATTTATGGATGAATAATTATCGGTCCTGGTGACAGTTAATTAATTGCTCGGAGTAATTAGGGTAATTAACACTCACTAGTAATTTTTTTGACACAGACTGGTGAGAAGCTACCAAGTTAGGGTAGGCTTAGTTAACGTAACTCAATGGGGATGTAATTAGTGGTCCGTTTGACCTTAATTGAGGATTATTCACTGAATACTTGCTAGGAGTCAAGTGTGATGTAATATAAGTTTGCGTTATTGTTAACAAGAGAGACAAGTGTTAATGATTAACGTAGAGTATCATCATGTTGTTGTCTAGTGTGAGACATTTGTTTGTGATTACCGTAGTACTTTGTTGCTGACTGCTGCGATCAGTCAATTAACGTAATTAATCACTTAAGGCAATTTCTTTTGGTTGTCGTCTGGTGACGAGAGTAGAGTCATCTAGGGATTTGTGGAGCTGTGTCCCAGAATCCCGCCTTGCCTGCCTTTGTTCACTGTTTACAATGCAACTTCTTGTAGGGAGTTGCAAAGAGTGTTCACACTGGGTTGTGATGGGGGGAAGTCACTGTTGGAATACCCGCCTAGTTACGTGGGTCTCTCCTGGGGGGCGGGAGGACCCCTAAGCTTGTGATTATAGTAGCTGTCAGGGAAACCGAGACACTATTGATTGCATGCTTGTGTCTTCAGTGGATATCCTTCATTTGTTCAGTTAGTTCATGTTGTCAGCCCGAAGTGTCAGCAAGATGGAGCCTGCTGTCACTTCTCGAGGGGCTGTTGAATAGCTGTGTTGCAAATGCCACTTGATGGACAATAACGTAACCATTTGCTGTGGTGTAACTTAGTCTGTGATATTTTTCTTTGATTTGCAATACTGCGTCATCAGTGGGCACACCTGTGTTCAGGTTAGTTCAGTATTAGTTAGTTCAGTACTCTCACAGCAAGGGTTGCTATTTAGCTGTTTGTTATCGTGTCACTGGATGGACATTAACGTAACGTAAACTCGGAAATGTAGTAGTTAGTCTCTTGTTATTAATAAATTGTTATGTTATAGAAAACGATCTTTGTTGTCAACCCTTCAACCATATTATTCCACCATATTTCTGCATATTATTAAATGTTGATGTGATCTTGATATGACGGCTGTTCTTGGGAATTCGAATTCCAATTCATAGCGCCACATCAAATATAAATATTTGATTGTGAGAACCCGTCGGTTACCTTTTATTAGTTTTAACGTCCTGTTTAACTAGGAGGAGCCAGCGGCCTATTGTGGACAGGTTTACACCCCTGGTGGTGGAGGCCTGGCGGTTTGCTCCCGCTTTTCCTTTTTCTATTGGACTCATGTTTAACTGCCGTGAGCAGCCTTTAAACTTGTAGTCCACCTCCTAAGGGAGGTAGGCGTAGAAAAAAATCTCACAATCATATCTACATTTGAAACTGTGTATTGAGTCAGCCTCCACTACATCACTTCCTAGTGCATTCCATTTACTAACTACTCTGACACTGAAAAAGTTCTTTCTAATGTCTCTGTGGCTCATTTGGGTACTCAGCTTCCACCTGTGTCCCCTTGTTCGCGTCCCTCCAGTGTTGAATAGTTCATCCTTGTTTACCCGGTCGATTCCAATGAGGATTTTGTAGATTGTGATAATGTCCCCCCTTACTCTTCTGTCTTCCAGTGTCGTAAGGTGCATTTCCCGCAGCCTTTCCTCATAACTCATGCCTCTTAGTTCTGGGACTAGTCTAGTAGCATACTTTTGGACTTTTTCCAGCTTCGTCTTGTGCTTGACAAGGTACGGGCTCCATGCTGGGGCCGCATACTCCAGGATTGGTCTTACATATGTGGCGTACAAGATTCTGAATGATTCCTTACACAGGTTCCTGAACGCCGTTCTGATGTTAGCCAGCCTCGCATATGCCGCAGACGTTATTCTCTTTATGTGGGCTTCAGGAGACAGGTTTGGTGTGATATCAACTCCTAGATCTTTCTCTCTTTCTGTTTCATTAAGTACTTCATCTCCTATTCTGTATCTCGTGTCTGGCCTCCTGTTTCCACTGCCTAGTTTCATTACTTTGCATTTACTCGGGTTGAACTTCAACAGCCATTTGTTGGACCATTCACTCAGTCTATCTAGGTCATCTTGTAGCCTCCTACTATCATCTTCTGTTTCAATCCTCCTCATAATTTTTGCATCGTCGGCAAACATTGAGAGGAACGAATCTATACCCTCTGGGAGATCATTTACATATACCAGAAACAGTATAGGTCCAAGGACTGACCCCTGCGGGACTCCACTTGTAACGTCTCGCCAATCTGAGACCTCACCCCTCACACAGACTCGTTGTCTCCTGTTGCTTAGGTACTCCTCTATCCACCGGAGTACCTTCCCTTTCACTCCTGCCTGCATCTCCAACTTTCGCACTAGCCTCTTGTGTGGCACTGTATCAAAGGCTTTCTGACAATCCAAAAATATGCAGTCTGCCCACCCTTCTCTTTCTTGCCTTATTTTTGTTGCCTGGTCGTAGAATTCAAGTAACCCTGGGAGGCAGGACCTGCCATCCCTGAACCCATGTTGATGCTGTGTTACAAAGTTCCTTCGCTCCAGATGTTCCACTAGTTTTTTTCGCACAATCTTCTCCATCAGCTTGCATGGTATGCAGGTTAGGGACACTGGCCTGTAGTTCAGTGCCTCCTGTCTATCCCCTTTCTTGTATATCGGGACTACGTTAGCTGCTTTCCAAATATCTGGCAGTTCCCTTGTTGCCAGTGATTTGTTATACACTATGGAGAGTGGTAGGCACAGTTCTCTTGCTCCTTCCTTTAGAACCCAAAGGGAGATTCCATCTGGGCCTATAGCCTTTGTCACATCCAACTCTAGTAAACACTTCCTTTCTTCCCTGCTGGTGATCTCAAACTCTTCCAGTGGTTCCTGGTTAGCTATTCCCTCACTTACCTCTGGAATTTCTCCTTGCTCTAAGGTGAAGACCTCCTGGAATTTCTTATTCAATTCCTCACACACTTCCTTGTCATTTGTAGTGAATCCTTCTGCCCCTATCCTTAATTTCATAACCTGTTCCTTTACTATTGTTTTTCTCCTGATGTGGCTATGCAACAATTTAGGCTGAGTCTTTGTCTTGCTTGCGATGTCATTTTCGTATTGTCTTTCTGCCTCTCTTCTCATCCTGACATATTCATTCCTGGCATTCTGGTATCTTTCTCTGCTCTCCAGAGTCCTGTTATTCCTATAGTTTCTCCATGCCCTTTTACTTAGCTAGCCTACATCTCTGATTAAACCATGGGTTTCTCATTTTCATTTCTCTGTTTTCCTTTTGGACTGGGACAAACTTGTTGGCTGCGTCCTTGCACTTCTGCGTGATGTAATCCATCATATCTTGGGCCGTCTTTCCCCTGAGCTCTGCTTCCCATGCTATATCTGTTAGGAATTTTCTTATCCCCTCATAGTTTCCCTTTCGGTATGCTAACCTTTTGGTTTCTGTATCCCTCCTCGAGTTCAATAACCCTTCTTCAATCAAGTACTCAAACACCAGTACACTGTGGTCGCTCATTCCTACTGGGTCCTCAAAACCGATTTCTCTTATGTCGGAGTCGTTCAGAGTGAAGACTAGGTCGAGTCTCGCTGGTGTGTGTGTGTGTGTGTGTGTGTGTGTGTGTGTGTGTGTGTGTGTGTGTGTGTGTGTGTGTGTGTGTGTGTGTGTGTGTGTGTGTGTGTGTGTGTGTGTGTTTGTGTGTGTGTGTGTGTGTGTGTGTGTGTGTGTGTGTGTGTGTGTGTGTGTGTGTGTGTGTGTGTGTGTGTGTGTGTGTGTGTGTGTGTGTGTGTGTGTGTGTGTCTCTTCTCACTGAGTTACAAATAATTTTCACCAGTTGCCAGCTACCCCTCCCCCCCCCCCACAAGGTTCTAATTATCCTCTTGAGTTTTCCATTGTTATTCTTTTCCTCCCGGAGCAAAATTCTCAGGTGGGAGAGCGGGAGAATGTCACATTATGGAGACAAACTGCTGTACATAAGTCGCCCAATGTAATTTGACTCATACTGTGCAACAGACAACTTTAATTAAGCCAAAATTAAACACGAAAAAGAAGAAAATAAGCGGAATAATATATCTAAAGGCAGATATTATGCACTTTGTGTTTTCTGACAATGGTTAAGAAACAGAATCTCAAATGTAAACCATTACCGTAAATTAACAAATTGTATTGTTAGGATGTCAAAATTCTAATAAGAAACAGTATTATTGAAGCTGGATAAATAGTGATAGCTGTCATTGCTGATACCTAACGTCACACAATCACCCAACATTCATTGTACAGTTCTGGCTTAAGCTCTTGGAACCCGGTGAACTTGCAGAATATTGCCGGGGAGGCAAAATATTCTTGAGAATAGGACGACACAATTATCATCATTTGTAGCAGTGAGAAGAGGATCAGGATTCAGAAGTTATCAAAATCTAGAATGGAATTGGTTCTGGGTTTCATGATATTCGTGTGGTGCGATGCCCAATCAGCTTACAAGAATCCACCAACCTCAATCAAATACCTCCAGTCTCATACAGAAACCCACCATCCACCCGCAGCCACTGCCAACACACTCACAGCTCCACAAACAGATAAGCGTTTGATTCATTCATTTTCCCGTCTCGGTGAATCTGAATTGAACACACAAAGCCCAACATTTTAAAACTGGACGGCAATGCCGAATGAACAGGCAGCACATTTCTCCTCTTTGTCTCCCAACAGCTGCGGCAAAACCTTCAAACCTAAAATTTACGGACTTTGTAAAGGCTATTCCACCGCCAGATTAAATACGCATTTTACCTAACGACTGAGCCAGTGGCTATGAGGTAAAATCTCGCGGATAAAGCGAGACTTGGTGGGTTAAGAAAAGGGAAATAGAAGAGAGGTACATAGGTTAAGAGAAGGGAGAGAGGGACAAGCTTTGAGTAGTATTTGAAAATAGGAGTTATAGGTAGCTGATAAGTCAGGCAAGGTCAGAAAAGCAAGTAGACATAGAGGTCACCGTACCACTGCTAATGCCCTCTGGTTCACCCCTCCCCCCCGCTTCCCCCCCAAGCACACCCACTTTTATCTTGTGTCGGGCGAGGCTTCAAAGCCTTGCAAATGACGAGAATAGTTTTTTATGTTATGTGCCGACTTGGAGAGAACATCCCCGTTCATACTCTCTCTCTCTCTCTCTCTCTCTCTCTCTCTCTCTCTCTCTCTCTCTCTCTCTCTCTCTCTCTCTCTCTCTCTCTCTCTCTCTCTCTCTCTCTCTCTCTCTCTCTCTCTCTCTCTCTCTCTCTCTCTCTCTCTCTCTCTCTCTCTCTCTCTCTCTCTCTCTCTCTCTCTCTCTCTCTCTCTCTCTCTCTCTCTCTCTCTCTCTCTCTCTCTCTCTCTCTCTCTCTCTCTCTCTCTCTCTCTCTCTCTCTCTCTCTCTCTCTCTCTCTCTCTCTCTTCTCTCTCTTTCTTTTCCTCTCTCCCTCTCTCCCTCTCTCATTCTCTCTCTCCCTCTCTCTCTCTCTCTCTCTCTCTCTCTCTCTCTCTCTCTCTCTCTCTCTCTCTCTCTCTCTCTCTCTCTCTCTCTCTCTCTCTCTCTCTCTCTCTCTCTCTCTCTCTCTCTCTCTCTCTCTCTCTCTCTCTCTCCCCAGTTCTCTGTCGAGAACTGTGTTAAGGTTCAGACGACTTCCAATTCTTGCGAACAGTCAGGTGGCCTAGCGGTAACAGTACTGGTCACGCCAGGCATGGATCCCTGGCTATCTACGTTCGAATCATTCAGGGTCAAAGTTTTTTATGCATTCAAGCTCGACGTTTTATATCTCTATTACACACACATTTACATACATACATACACAACCAGACCATCACCAGAGAAATAGAAACAAGCAACACAGAAATTATCGACAGATACAACGACAAAAGGAGACTGGACATCAGCGAGGCCCTACGCATCAGAAAGTCAAAACCAGCAATCAACAGCCAATTAACACATAATTACATTCTTCCCACTTCGAGACCCCGAAAAAAACAGAAGCAACAAGATAGAACACGCAATGACGTACCACTGTTTCATTGTATATATATATATATATATATATATATATATATATATATATATATATATATATATATATATATATATATATATACATATATACATATATATGTATATATATATATAATATATATATATATATATATATATATATATATATATATATATATGTATATATGTATATATATATATATATATATATATATATATATATATATATATATATATATATATATATATGGTGCTTCTGTAGTTGCTTCAGTATGGTGCTTCTGTAGTTGCCTCGATTCTTTCCTCCTTCTGCAATAAGTTCTGCTTGTAAGGTATCTTTGGTAGTGACCTTCTTATTGCAGAAGGAGGAAAGAATCGAGGCAACTACAGAAGCACCATACTGTCCCCCGAGCTTAAAGCGGCAGCTAAAAGCCTTCGTGAGAACAAGGAGATAGTTGTCAGGAGAGGTGACAAGTCGCCAATATATGTCATTCTTAAAAAAGACGAATATCTGGCGAAAATGAACATCATACTCTCTGACCAAACTAAGTTCCAAAGGGTAACGAAGGACACTACAGCCGAATTAAAAGCAAAGGTCAACAAACTGATCGAAACTGTAAACGCCAAGAAATCCGGACTCCACCTGCCAAAGATCATTGGGGAATATAAACCTGGATATGCGTATGGAAATGTCAAGACGCACAAGCCTGGAAACCCACTTCGGCCAATCATTAGCCAGATACCCACACCCACGTACAGACTGGCAAAGCGACTCAACGGCCTGTTGACTCCTTATGTTCCTTGCGCCTTCAGCCTGAAGTCTCCAAAGGAATTTGTGGACTTACTGCGGGGCACACGGGCCACAGGGATAAGAGCCTCGTTGGACGTAGAATCGCTGTTTACCAACGTACCTGTGGACGAGACAATCGGAATGATAGCCGACAGAGTGTATCGTGATCCAGCCTGTACTCCTCTTGACATGCCAGAAAGTATTCTGAGGAAACTACTCCAAGCTTGTACTAAAGAGGCACCCTTCTTGAGCCCGGATGGGCACATGTATAAGCAAGTAGATGGGGTCGCCATGGGTTCTCCCCTAGGTGTCCTGTTTGCAAACTTCTACATGGGTACCATCGAGCAAAAAGTCTTAGTCGACATGAACTTGAAACCGGCCATATACTGCAGGTATGTTGACGACATTTTTACACAGGTACCTGATGTCAGACATCTGCAGAAGCTGAAGGAGGCATTTGAGCAGAGTTCCGTGCTGCGTTTCACTTACGAGACGGAAAAGGATGGGAAGCTGCCTTTTCTAGATGTAACAGTCATGGAAAAGGGCGGAGGTTTCCACACTGCAGTCTACACTAAGGAAACAAACATAGGAATGTGCCTAAATGCCAACAGCGACTGCCCTGACAGGTACAAGAGGAGTGTTGTTAACGCATACGTCGACCGTGCTCTCAGCCACAGCTCAGAATGGAAGCAAGTCGACGAAGAACTCTGTAGGGTAAGGCAGGTCCTAGTCAATAACGGCTTCTCCAATGGTTTCATCGAAGACATCATAAGAAGGAAAGTGAAAAGCCATGCAACCTCTGAAGAGACAACTAACACAACACCTATACCCCCTATTAGACTATTTTACAGGAACTTCTTTTCCACAGCTCATAAAACGGAGGAAAGGGTCCTGAAAGATATTGTTAATAGAAACGTTATCCCTACAGACAAAAATCAGAGGATACAACTGACGATTTACTATAAAACCAGAAAAACGGCCAGCCTACTCATGAGAAACTCTCCAGACACAAAACAGAACGCTTTAAAAGAGACGAATGTCGTCTATGCCTTCAAATGCCCACTTGGGGACTGTAAGCTCCAAAAAACCCAGTATATAGGCAAGACAACAACATCTCTTTCTAGGCGTTTAACGATGCATAAGCAACAGGGCTCCATTAAGGAACATATAATCTCTTCCCATAACCAAACCATCACCAGAGAAATCCTAGTAAACAACACAGAAATCATCGATAGATACAGCGATAGCAGGCGGCTTGACGTTTGCGAGGCACTACACATCAAGAAGTCAACACCAGCAATCAACAGCCAATTATTGCACAACTATATTCTACCCACCTCAAGACTCCGCTCCAATATAGAAGCATCAAGAAATATGGACCAATAGGCTTTCTACAAACACTTCTATTCAATACCCATTGTTTCTGTTCTGTCTTGTGTTGATACTTTTAATACCCTATTAATATCCCCTCCTGTTCTGTCTTGTGTTAATGCCACATCACCCTTCCCACCTCACTCAAATGTAGATATAAAATCAGAGATACGTTCTAATCAGTTGTGTATTTGTGAAGTCTTTGAAAATGTAATAAGTTTTACGAAACGCGCCCGTGTCGCGTCAGACTAGAAATAAAAATGAATTTTGGAGAAGTGATTTTTGATTTACCTCCAACAGTGAAGCGTAATGTACGAAAGATTGAGAAAATCCGTGTTAGAATTATTAATCTTACTTTTTCGGTCATATTTAATAATATATATCTACAGGAAAGACTGCTACCAAAATATACTAATATATATATATATATATATATATATATATATATATATATATATATATATATATATATATAGTGTAATATAAAGTAGTGTAAAGATTACTAGCGTAGTCTTTACGCTACATTGACTGGTAGCAGGATCTGGGTTTTACTGCTACTATTGGCGTTACCATGATTTCTACTGGATTTGCAACATCTATTGGATGGTTACTGTCCAAACCCAAAGGTAAGTCACTGGCCAGGATGACTTTTATCCCTTCTACCGGGGCCGGCCGGCCGAGCGGACAGCACGCTGGGTCACGTAATCCTATGGTCCCGGGTTCGATCCCGGGCGCCGGCGAGAAACGATGGGCAGAGTTTCTTTCACCTTATGCCCCTGTTACCTAGCAGTAAATAGGTACCTGGGAGTTAGTCAGCTCTGACGGGCAGCTTTCTGGGGGTGGAGGCCTGGTTGAGGACCGGGCCGCGGGGACACTAAAGCCCCGAAAGCAACTGAAGATAACCTATAACCTTCTATTGGAAGATGATCTATTATTGCCAATGTACACCTGCCATTGAAATATGGTGATGCCAAATGAACCTCTACTAAGGGGGCAGCGTACAAAGTCGAGGAAAACCCACCTAATATGACACTTTGCTTTTCTTCAGTAGGCACTTCCTTGGGTAACGAGCGCTTCAAATTCAGAGATAGGCCTGGTCCACTATCTCTGAGAATCATTACTGACCTATTATACTGGTCACGCGATACGTACCCTTTCGAAGTGTACTGGGTAAACAATCCTGGTTTCTCTCGTCTATTTGTTAACAAAGAATGAGTTTCCACTGGTGCTGTCACACATCTTACCAACATAACCTCCCTATGTGGGTCGTTACCTGCCCTACTCTTACACGTCGGAGACACGTGTCCTTTCTTCCCGTATGTCCAACACACTATATCTCTCGTTGGACTTGTTCGTCTTGGACTACCTGGGGGGTTTTCTTCACTGCACCATGGGGGATGGTTCTCTCCTCCTGCTTATACTTTGGGAAAGGTTTTGAATTGGACTTTGAAACGTATTTTGTAGAGGATCTATGGGATAAAATGAATTCTTCAGCCATGGTGGGTACAGTATCCAAAGTCACTTTTAGCTGTTCCTCCAAGAACGTTCTCAGACGACCTGATAGACACTCCTTGAAATCTTCAAACTTTATACGTTGTTCCAACTGCTTCTTAGTCTCAACCTTCCAAAATGCGCACCATTCGTATAAAACTCACTCCTTAAAAGTGTGCTCTGCTGTTTTCTTAAGGTTACGGAATTTCTGATGATATGCTTCAGGCAGCAACTGGTAAGCCATCACCACCACCTTCTTGACGGCGTCAGAGTCACTTGAATCTATCTTCTTGAGATGATTTCGGTCACTGCACGAATCACTGCAAGTGAATTACTGAAAGTATGGAGTACGCACCATTTTAAGCACTATCTTTATATTTCGTTCTGGGTCGAAACTACTGGTGTCCATATGCAGACGAGGAGTCACAATAACGTGGCTGAAATATGTTGACCAAACCACACACTAGAAAGTGAAGGGACGACGGCATCGTCCGACTTGAGAATGGTCCAGGACGGACCGAGACGTCGTCGTCCCTTCACTTTCTAGTGTGTGGTTTGGTCAACACTGGTGTCCCTTCAATCACCTAATCATAGCACTTCCAATTAGTGTTGTCTTTCCTTCTCCTCCCTTTCTCTCCTGTCTTGTCTTTCTCTCTCACTTTCTTTTCTTTATTTCTCCTCCCTTTCTCTTTATTCTTCTCTTTCTTTCTCTTCCCTTTCTCCTCTTTCTTTCTCTTCCCTTTCTCTCCGTTCTTCTCTTTCTTTCTCCTCTACTTGTAACCGTTTCCATGCGACTTCACGATTTATTTCTAAATTCTCACATTTTCACCGTCTATAGGCTCACATTTAGTTCATCTGGATCACTCTCACCTACACTTTCCTGGTCTTCCTTGTCACTGGAATCCATGACACTCGGTACTTTCCTACGGACAACACTTTCCTGTTTGCCGTCTGGTTTCAAATGCCTGTACACTTTTGACACGTGAACAATTTTCTTACACTTTTAATTCTAGATAGGCACTTATCAATACTAGCTTTGACTTCAATTTGGAGCGATAGTTCTCCTGGTTTAAGAATTTCTGAACATCGTCCAGCATATCAATTGTAGGTTTTTACGTCATTGCTCAGTCTTAATACTGCATTTAAATATAAAAAAAGAAATTTGTATATGGGCTGCATTAGTCACTTGCCCGGTCGTGTCTAACTTACCTGACAAAGTGTTGGATCCCGCTTGGGATGCCAGTTATGTATCGATCTCACTTAGCCATGCAGTAACTGGATTTTTTTCATATCAAACGTTATTTGGGGCTTTAATGCCTTCTCTTAATCGATCTAACCCCACGTCATAGGTAAATATTTCAGAACTGACAGTAATAGTCTAACAAGGATGGGAGGGGGGGGTAACAACACTAAACACAACCATCACCACGTGTATTTCTTGACCATTTCTTGAGGAGCCGGTCGGCCGAGCGGACAGCACGCGGGACTTGTGATCCTGTGATCCTGGGTTCGATCCCAGGCGCCGGCAAGAAACAATGGGCAGAGTTTCTTTCACCCTATGCCCCTGTTACCTAGCAGTAAAATAGGTACCTGGGTGTTAGTCAGCTGTCACGAGCTGCTTCCTGGGGGTGGAGGCCTGGTCGAGGACCGGGCCGCGGGGACACTAAAAAGACCAGAAATCATCTCAAGATAACCTCAAGATAACCATATACACTTATGTACCGCACATAACACAGCGGGTGTAACTTTCACACAAGTCATTATAAAAGAAATTCTGCAATCTTCTTTCCCGGAGAGTTCACTTCTATCTTCTATCGTATACCACTCAAGGTTCCCTCCCGGAGTCTGTCTTGTATGGTCCTCACGCCGGCGAGTTCACCTTTCTCAGTAAATCACGGGCCAGTTCTACACAGTATCGTCACGGTACCACAACACCATTCATCTCCAGCAACACACTGGCAGGGGTCTCCAGCAACACACTGGCAGGGGTCTCCAGCAACACGCTGGCAGGGGTCTCCAGCAACACGCTGGCAGGGGTCTCCAGCAACACGCTGGCAGGGGTCTCCAGCAACACGCTGGCAGGGGTCTCCAGCAACACGCTGGCAGGGGTCTCCAGCAACACGCTGGCAGGGGTCTCCAGCAACACGCTGGCAGGGGTCTCCAGCAACACGCTGGCAGGGGTCTCCAGCAACACACTGGCAGGGGTCTCCAGCAACACGCTGGCAGGGGTCTCCAGCAGCACGCTGGCAGGGGTCTCCAGCAACACGCTGGCAGGGGTCTGCAGCAACACGCTGGCAGGGGTCTCCAGCAACACGCTGGCAGGGGTCTCCAGCAACACGCTGGCAGGGGTCTCCAGCAATACGCTGGCAGGGGTCTCCAGCAACACGCTGGCAGGGGTCTCCAGCAACACGCTGGCAGGGGTCTCCAGCAACACGCTGGCAGGGGTCTCCAGCAACACGCTGGCAGGGGTCTCCAGCAACACGCTGGCAGGGGTCTCCAGCAACACGCTGGCAGGGGTCTCCAGCAACACGCTGGCAGGGGTCTCCAGCAACACACTGGGAGGGGTCTCCAGCAATACGCTGGCAGGGGTCTCCAGCAACACGCTGGCAGGGGTCTCCAGCAACACACTGGCAGGGGTCTCCAGCAACACACTGACAGGGGTCTCCAGCAATACGCTGACAGGGGTCTCCAGCAATACGCTGGCAGAGGTCTCCAGCAACACGCTGGCAGGGGTCTCCAGCAACACGCTGGCAGGGGTCTCCAGCAACACACTGGCAGGGGTCTGCAGCAACACGCTGGCAGGGGTCTCCAGCAACACACTGGCAGGGGTCTCCAGCAATACGCTGGCAGAGGTCTCCAGCAACACGCTGGCAGGGGTCTCCAGCAACACGCTGGCAGGGGTCTCCAGCAACACACTGGCAGGGGTCTCCAGCAACACGCTGGCAGGGGTCTCCAGCAACACACTGGCAGGGGTCTCCAGCAACACACTGGCAGGGGTCTCCAGCAACACACTGGCAGGAGTCTCCAGCAACACACTGGCAGGGGTCTCCAGCAACACACTGGCAGGGGTCTCCAGCAATACGCTGGCAGAGGTCTCCAGCAACACGCTGGCAGGGGTCTCCAGCAACACGCTGGCAGGGGTCTCCAGCAACACACTGGCAGGGGTCTCCAGCAACACACTGGCAGGGGTCTGCAGCAACACACTGGCAGGGGTCTCCAGCAACACACTGGCAGGGGTCTCCAGCAATACGCTGGCAGAGGTCTCCAGCAACACGCTGGCAGGGGTCTCCAGCAACACGCTGGCAGGGGTCTCCAGCAACACATTGGCAGGGGTCTCCAGCAACACGCTGGCAGGGGTCTCCAGCAACACACTGGTAGGGGTCTCCAGCAACACACTGGCAGGGGTCTCCAACAACACGCTGGCAGGGGTCTCCAGCAACACACTGGCAGGGGTCTCCAGCAACAAACTGGCAAGGGTCTCCAGCAACACGCTGGCAGGGGTCTGCAGCAACACGCTGGCAGGGGTCTCCAGCAACACACTGGCAGGGGTCTCCAGCAACACGCTGGCAGGAGTCTCCAGCAACACACTGGCAGGGGTCTGCAGCAACACGTTGGCAGGGGTCTCCAGCAACACACTGGCAGGGGTCTGCAGCAACACGCTGGCAGGGGTCTCCAGCAACACGCTGGCAGGGGTCTCCAGCAACACACTGGCAGGGGTCTCCAGCAACACACTGGCAGGGGTCTCCAGCAACACGCTGGCAGAGGTCTGCAGCAACACACTGGCAGGGGTCTCCAGCAACACACTGGCAGGGGTCTGCAGCAACACACTGGCAGGGGTCTGCAGCAACACGCTGGCAGAGGTCTCCAGCAACACGCTGGTAGGGGTCTCCAGCAACACACTGGCAGGGGTCTGCAGCAACACACTGGCAGGGTTCTCCAGCAACACACTGGCAGGGGTCTGCAGCAACACGCTGGCAAAGGTCTCCAGCAACACGCTGGCTGAGGTCTGCAGCAACACACTGGCAGGGGTCTGCAGCAACACACTGGCAGGGGTCTCCAGCAACACGCTGGCAGGGGTCTCCAGCAACACACTGGCAGGGGTCTCCAGCAACACACTGGCAGGGGTCTCCAGCAACACACTGGCAGGGGTCTCCAGCAACACGTTGGCAGGGGTCTGCACAGCAACACGCTGGTAGAGGTCTCCTGCAACACACTGGCAGGGGTCTCCAGCAACACGCTGGCAGAGGTCTCCAGCAACACACTGGCAGGGGTCTCCAGCAACACACTGGCAGGGGTCTCCAGCAACACTCTGGCAGGCTTCCATATGGGCTTTAATTATAACAAGCCTTAACAGATGGACGTTAATTCCATCTCGTGACTCAACTTGGCCATCTCGGGATATGTCAGTCCAATCATCAATACTTCACTAGGTACCACAGACAAATCACAGTCTACACCGACTCGGCCCACTTGTTTCTACTGGAACACGTCTGGAGTTCAAGACTGCCCTGGGTGAACTGATCCCTGTCGACCAAATGATCCACATCACTTCTGATGAGTAAAAGATGAATAGTAAGAAGGAACCTATATAGGTGTCATTAAGATCACAATCATCCACTAGGAAACAGAAAAAGTGGGCGGGTGCGTTTAACAGATGGCATTGACATCGTCACACCTCCCCTGCTAAAAGAATTATGGGGTCGGGTGCAATCAACCGATGGCGTCGACGTCGTCACAGAGAGAGACAGAGAACGATGAAGGGAAGGGAGGAGAGGAATAAGGGGAGAGGCGTAGTGGGAAGGGGTGAACGACAAAGGGAGAGTTAGGGAGGTAGTGTCAGGGAAATAGAGGGAATGAAGGAGAGAGGCATAGACAAGAGACAGAGGGTCGCAGAGGAAGAGGAAGAGGCTAGTAGGAAAGGGAGTGGGAAAGCCCAAGATAGAGAGCGAGGGCAAGTTAGAGAAAACGTGATAATGGGAGAGAGATTAGATAGGGGAAATGAAAAGACTAAGAAAGAGATAGACAAAGATAGAGACATACAGACAAACATACAGACATGCAAAAAGACATACAGGCATACAGTCAGAGACCTGGACACTGCTGGGTATCCCATCAACGTCTACAGGAGAGAATGTCTGTTTATCTATCTGTCTGTCCAAGTGCATGGTGACGTTTGGCTGTATGGCCAGTGTCGTAAGATTGGGGTCGACCCCCCCCAAACCCTTCTTTTGAGATCGGCTCCTATTCAGGCTTCCAGGAACTCCTAAGAAGTCTGAAATGGGGGGTTTGATTGGTCATAGTGATCTTCTATCAGATTTTCCAGATAGTATCGACGATGAAATAACATTGTATTGTATATAATAATGTATTGTATATAATAAATAATAACAGGTATTGTATGTACTACCTCTATCTTTAAATCAAACAGAATGTTTGTACTGTAACTCTGCAACTATGTATGTACTTTTCCTAAATAAATTATTATTATTATTATTATTATTATTATTATTATTATTATTATTATTATTATTATTATTATTATTGATAACGGAGATTTAACCTTACTCAGGCATGTTTTACCCACCGCGAGAGAATGTGAGGGGAACGAGAAAGAACGTGGAACACAGCGAACGAGAGGAAAAGAAGTAGAGGGAACGGGAGGGAAGGAGAGACAATAAAAGAGACAGAGATTGAGAGAAAAAAGGGAGGGAGATGGAGAGATCAGGAGGGAGGGAGGGAGGAAGAATGTACGGGAGAATGGGGGTTCTGGAAAGAGAATGGGATGGAAAATGGAAGGAAGGGTAGAGGAGAAAATTATATAATTAGACGGAAACCTGGGCAAAGGCGGGTACCCCATCTATCCATGAAAGAGAAAGTGTTTGTCAGTCAGTCTGTCCATGGTTGGAAGACAGAGTCTTGCAGTTCAAACCGTCCTTCTAACAGAAGATCGCATTTTCTGTCCTTCTAACAGAACGTCGCAGAACGTCATTAGCGACGGTCGCTAACAGAACGTCGCAACAGATGCATCACACGCATTTCAGATGTGTGAAAGGGGAGTTGCGTGGTGACCACCGGCCGGGTCGGACGTTCCTGAGGTCTCTCCGCTCCTGGCTAATGTTTACGTTGGGTGTTTGCTTGTTTGCCCTGCTGGTGGTGGCTTGTCACTGACAGGGTGACGTTTGACTTAGCCATGGGGAAGTCTCGCCCTCCAGTGAAGAGGACATTGTCAACTGGTCTGGCATTTACGGTGCAGGTGGACCATTCGTTGGTTGGTGTCGCCCTGGTGGACGTGCTCCATGTGCAGCTGTCGGACCTAGTGGGCATCCAGCTGCTTCAGGGCAACCGTGCTGTGGTCAAGTTCCACCTCCAGGCTGCCTTTCAGGCGTTTCTCGAGCGGTGTGAGGGGCGTGTTTACCCTCTCCCTGATACTGCTGGTTCTGTTAAGGTAGTGAATCTTAGTGTCACCTTGACGTCTGTGGCGGTGCATGGTGCCCCCTTCGAATTTCAGGACGACTTCTTGACCTCCTGTTTTGAACGATCTGGGACAGTGTTAAGTGTTCGTTGGAACAAGGTCGTTGCCGGGCACTGTGTTGGTATGCTTGACGGCTCCCACACCCTGACGATGTCGCTGAAGTGTAGTGTACCGTCGTCGATGTCCGTGTTGGGTTACATGCTCCGCTGCCAGTACCGGGGTCAACCGCGCACCTGTTATCGGTGTGGTCACGAGGGTCATCTGGCTGCAGCGTGCGACGTGGGAGCGTCTGGTAGGGTGCATGTTTTTCGTGCGGAGGATTTTCCACCCCTGTTGCGTTCGGATGGTATTGAGGACAGAGTGGGTACTGTGCCTGAGGCGCCTGATTGCCTGTCTGCTGCTCCGCCTGTTGAGACGAGTTCTACGGCCTGTCCGACACGTCTGGTGACTGCTGTGGTCCCTGAGGTTTTTGAGTCGGTGAGTGTGGGTGTCGGGCCGTCGCCTACGCTGCGTGTAGTGCGGGATGTCCCGGTGGAGGTTCATGTCCCACCCATGCCTGTGATGTGGTCCCGTCTCCCGGGGACGCGGGTTCTGCTGTTTTGGAGGGGAAGCTTCGGCAGGGGGAGGTGCCTGCCTTGCCTGTGTGTGTTGGCGACTGTAGTTCTGCTCTTTTAATCCCTTTGCAGAAGCGGGTGCGTCGGTGTTCTGAGGCTGTTTCCCTGGATGATGTGGACACTGCGGGCGATGTGGCCTCTGTGGACTCTTTGGACGGTGCGGGAGTGGCCTGTGTGGATGTAAAGGTGGTGGCCGTGCCTGCAGAGGGGCCGGCTGGGCGTGGTGTAGTGCGGCCTGTCTCGAAGCGTTCGCGGCGGGCTCGGAGTGTGTCTCCCCTTCGTGGTGTGCCTTGGGAGGAGGTGGGGGAGTATGGTGCTCAGCTGGCATACCCCGCCGTGGATGTTGGTGCTGTGCGGGGCTCCGAAGTTGCTGCCTGTGCCCTCCCTCCTGCGTCTCCTGCTGTTGGATCCCTGCAGTGGGGGGTTGCCCCTGGTGATCGGGACCTCGTCGTGGTGTTGTGGAAAGATATGCGCCGGGGGGCCTCGGCTCCTGTGCCCTGTGATGCGGTCGATGCTGCGCCTGCATACCCTGCGGTTCCCCCCTCCTTTGTTTCCCAGGACTGGGGGAAGCCTAGTTCCGACTGCTGGGGTCGTGCCCTGTGAGGGTCCGGTGTTGGGCCCTTATTGGGATGCCCGGGTGCTTCCGATCGCGTGGTGCTCATCCACTGTCTGGGTATCGACGGTGAAGGAGTTTGTTTATAGAGTGCCGGATAAGATGTCTCAGCCGAGGTCACCGCCTGGTGGCCGGCTGCCTTCTGACCTGTGGGTGATTTGGGAAGCGTACTGTTTGCGCTTTCCGATATACAAGTTCCCGGAGAAGTATTAGTTAACGTCTTGCACGCACTGCTACGTCGTGCGTGGATCAGCTGCCGCCGTGCTCTCGACGACCCGCCCCACAGTGCGGGGTGTCTCCCTCTAAAGTCCGCCTCTGTTTTCGTTGTGCCTCCTCTCTCTACTACCCGACACATCTAACGCTTTTGACTTTCTTCTCCTCCTCAACGTCAACGCGTCTCCCTACATCTGTCCTGGTGTAGTCATTGGGAGGGTAAACCCTTCATGCAAACTGCACCTATTCTCAAGAAGAAGATGTGTGAAAGTGGAAACGGGGAGAGTGTGTGTAGGTGGTGACGGGGAGGAGGGTGTGGGGGTAGGGTATGGTGACGATGTAACATTGTGGGACGCATGCGTGTATGTGTGTGGGACGGAATTTAGAGATAACACCATCAATAGTGTCCAAGAAATGTGTAAGTACTTCATTCATAATGATGTGCTGCCCAAAATCTTAGATAACAATCTTTTGACGCTAGTATTCAAAATTTACTTACTGTAGGTAATGCATGCACATGACTGTAAAGCTGCCGCCCAGTTGGGTGGATGTGCAGCAAGATTAGTAACTGTGGGACTCACCATAGATGTAAAGTGCCTTGTATAGTGACTGTTGTGAGCCTCTTGTTGAATCACTTGTGATACAAAAGATTGTTGATGTGTGTATTTGTGTGGGTGATTAATTATGTATGTATATGTATACGTATATATATGTACATGTATGTATGAGTATGTGTATATGTAAATATAACATTAATAATTTTGTAACTAGCATCAAAAGATTGTTATTTGCTTAGCTAAACGAACTAGAGGGTTCAGTTCCTAAACCGATTATGTGCCTCTGTAATCTTTTACACCACCGCCCATGGGATGGGTTTCATAATAAAGAAAGAAAATTAGAAATTTAATTGATTCATGTGCGAGTGCCAGGGATAGCTTTGGGAAGAGTGTAGGACATTTGCGGAGGCGAGAAGGGGGGGGGGTGAATGGATGGGAGTGGTTGTTGCCCCGACTTAAGGGGCACGAGTTTATTTAAGTTTGAAGCTGGTATTTTAATTTTATGACTTTGGCGGGTAGGTAGTTCCACAGAATCATTATTATTTTTGTTTTCATATTAATTTGTCCAACGGCTTGCAAATGATAAAGGCCTCGACGAGGACAGGAAGCTGGTGGTTTGTACGAGGTCTCTCAATTTGCCCTGATGATCCTTTCGGCTGTTTTTCTGCAGCCCGGCAGTTTATTGCCTGATTTTATGGTTTCGGCGGGTAGGCGGTTCCATAGGTTATTATAACATGTCATGGGATTTTTTTCTTCTTCTTACTTTAAAAAGGTGGGAGTCTCTTAACATTTTTTAAAACTCTTCTTGCTTGACATCTACTGGCATCAAAGATGACTGATGGATTTGACTTTTTAATTTTTTAGGCATGACGAATGTGTGGGAAAAACCTGCTGGGATTGATATAAGAGGAGACTACCAGGGACTTGTACTGAACTAAATTAAAAATTTACTGTATGCAAATTAATTCAACTAAAATCTCTAGCTAGGGTTGTAAATCCTAGTTCCTCTTTTCCTAATGACAGATTGTGGGCTGTAAGGGACAGGTGGGGTGAATGAATTAGTTGATAGAAGTTCCAGTCCACCTGTAGACAGGGATCTCACATCAGCTTGTATTTTATACAAGGATAAGATTTAATAAATTCAGTTATATGACTGAACACTGGCTCTGTTTAAATCAGAGATTTAAACATACATAGTCTAACCTAGCACCATAACTAACAGCCAATAGGTTCTTATACTATAAATAAATTAAATTGCAAAGGGTATAATAAATGACTTTAAATGTAGTCTAAGCACTTAACTAAGTACTAGATATTATTCAATTAAATGAACTTGTATGATAATTTATAAATTAACTAAGCAAGCAATTGTTAACTTTATTTATATATTCAAATATATATGCAGACATATTCAATTTATATGATTATGTAGTCAGCTTGACTGAATCCTTTTCCACACAATGGACACTCATGAGACTTTATTTTCGCATTGCGACTGAATCTTTTCCTGACAACTGGACACTCATGAGGTTTAGTGCCTGGACAAGGACCTGCTGCTCTTCTACAGTATTAATAGACTTACTGAAATGTGAGGCTTAGCCTCGCTTTTTAACCAACACGCAGATTTATAGGATATTAAAGTCACACAAGCATACAATTGGCCAATCATATACCAAATAACCTTCAATATACTTCTCTGCCAGTCGGGGTGCCTGTCTGACAAGGTGCCAGACTGATTAACTCTCTCTTGTTGAGTTTAGGCACGATATTTTGTCACAGCGTTGCTGTATGATGTACTGGTAGCGTTGCTACGTGATTGACCCTGCAGTTGCAGAAGAATGATAGTTGCTGAAGATTAGGAATGAAGGTGGTGGAAACCGTGTCACTATGAGCTCCACTATACACTCCTATTTTATATAAATGTTCTAGGATTTTCCTTGTAGATATTGTCCAGGTACTCCCCCAATTCTAGAGAGTGTTCACTGGTGATAAAGATATTAGATAAGGTGTCCTTGAGCTGGTAATGTTCGCTAAGGATCCGTCACACGTGTTCACAGTTGTCAACAAATGCGCGCTCCTCCTCGGCTCTCGTGGACGCTTCTGACCCAGATCCCTTCCCATGCTCCCCGAGCACGGAAGTCTTCTATGAATATTGATTGATTATTTTTACAGTCTAGACTTATGATTGAGATAAGCTGTAATTATAATATAATTTGATATAGGATATAAAGATTATAAGTAGTACTTGATAGTACCACTGATTCTTATTAAGGATTCGATTTTTATCCCTACCGGATATTGAATCAATGTTCAAATAATTTTTTAATTATAAAATCCTTCTAGAAGTTTCTGGATCCATAAGAGATCATGCACAAAGTCACGTAGGCATCTATAGGGCCCTATGCGTACGGGATCCAAGTGGCATTATCTTCTAGGATCAAACTGTATAATGAATCTATAATGATTCTGATATGATTTTAGATATGATTTTGATATGATACAGAAATTATACATTTCTTAGATGATAATTAGATACGGTGGGTAAAAATTTCCCACAGAATGTACATGAAAGCAAATGGTGTACTATAACGACAGTTGTCGCTTTACATGAGTTATTGGGGCCCCCACCATAATATCTGTGTTCTATTGTAGTATTTAAATGTACAATTTAATACAGAATTTGCAGGTTACAAATATATATTAAACAGTTTAAAATAAACACTATATATATATATATATATATATATATATATATATATATATATATATATATATATATATATATATATATATATATATATATATATATATATATATATATATATATATATATATATATATATATATATTAGTATATTTTGGTAGCAGTCTTTCCTGTAGACATATATTATTAAATATGACCGAAAAAGTAAGATTAATAATTCTAACACGAATTTTCTCAATCTTTCGTACATTACGCTTCACTGTTGGAGGTAAATCAAAAATCAATTCTCCAAAATTCATTTTTATTTCTAGTCTGACGCGACACGGGCGCGTTTCGTAAAACTTATTACATTTTCAAAGACTTTAGTTCACAAATACACAACTGAATAGAACTTACGTATCTCCGATTTTATATCTACATTTGAGTGAGGTGGAAGGGGTGATGTGGCATTAACACAAGACAGAACAAAATGTGGTATTAATAGGGTATTAATTTCATCAACACAAGACAGAACAAGAGTATTGTGACAATAATCTCCTTCAAGAGATTGAGCCTGCTCTTCCCTCTACAAATACGTCGCAACAAACTATATAAAACTACTAGGGAAGAAATGTCCAACAACGACAACAACACCAGCAAGGTTTGCCAGCGAGCAAAACGTATGCAGCCAGAGACACCTGTTCAGACTCAAACCGCCAAACTACCTGTTGATCGCTACCGGCTCCGCTGATTGGTCGCCGGCCGGGCTGCAACTGCACTCCAACCCCCCATACTACTTGATGTCTGGGGTCGCCACGACCTCAGACCTCAGAATATTCTGTGCTTTCGCAGTTACCACTCCTCCCGGCTAGACGTTAGCGTATACTGAGAGAGGTGGTAGCTTAAAGCCAATATTCCAGCACCTTACCTTTATTTTTGTATTGCACTTCTTGTTATTTTGTCTTAACGTAACTTTTCATTGTGTCATTTAATTATTCTTATTATTTTGATTGATTGATTTTATTATACGAATTTGTTTGTGCATTTTATTCATGTTTTATTTCTTTAACGTAATTAAAATTTCATTGTTAAAGTTTACTTGTGTTTTGTGTGGCTTCTCCTTACCTTACCACAGACGAAGTTCCAGTTTTCTATTTTTTTTTATAACTATGTGACGAGGCCATACCCCTAGCCTTAAACAGCCGAACACCAACGCGTTACCGTCACAGTATTAATAGGGTATTAATTTCATCAACACAAGACAGAACACGAAACAATGGATATTGAATAGAAGTGTTTGTAGAAAGCCTATTGGTTCATATTTCTTGATGCTTCTATATTGGAGCGGAGTCTTGAGGTGGGTAGAATATAGTTGTGCAATAATTGGCTGTTGATTGCTGGTGTTGACTTCTTGATGTGTAGTGCCTCGCAAACGTCAAGCCGCCTGCTATCGCTGTATCTATCGATGATTTCTGTGTTGTTTACTAGGATTTCTCTGGCGATGGTTTGGTTGTGGGAAGAGATTATATGTTCCTTAATGGAGCCCTGTTGCTTAAGCATCGTTAAACGCCTAGAAAGAGATGTTGTTGTCTTGCCTATATACTGGGTTTTTTGGAGCTTACAGTCCCCAAGTGGGCATTTGAAGGCATAGACGACGTTAGTCTCTTTTAAAGCGTTCTGTTTTGTGTCTGGAGAGTTTCTCATGAGTAGGCTGGCCGTTTTTCTGGTTTTATAGTAAATCGTCAGTTGTATCCTCTTATTTTTGTCTGTAGGGATAACGTTTCTATTAACAATATCTTTCAGGACCCTTTCCTCCGTTTTATGAGCAGTGGAAAAGAAGTTCCTGTAAAATAGTCTAATAGGGGGTATAGGTGTTGTGTTAGTTGTCTCTTCAGAGGTTGCATGGCTTTTCACTTTCCTTCTTATGATGTCTTCGACGAAACCATTGGAGAAGCCGTTATTGACTAGGACCTGCCTTACCCTACAGAGTTCTTCGTCGACTTGCTTCCATTCTGAGCTGTGGCTAAGAGCACGGTCGACATATGCGTTAACAACACTCCTCTTGTACCTGTCTGGGCAGTCGCTGTTGGCATTTAGGCACATTCCTATGTTTGTTTCCTTAGTGTAGACTGCAGTGTGGAAACCTCCGCCCTTTTCCATGACTGTTACATCTAGAAAGGGCAGCTTCCCATCCTTTTCCATCTCGTAAGTGAAACGCAGCACGGAACTCTGCTCAAATGCCTCCTTCAGCTCCTGCAGATCTCTGACATCAGGTACCTGTGTAAAAATGTCGTCAACATACCTGCAGTATATGGCCGGTTTCAAGTTCATGTCGACTAAGACTTTTCGCTCGATGGTACCCATGTAGAAGTTTGCAAACAGGACACCTAGGGGAGAACCCATGGCGACCCCATCTACTTGCTTATACATGTGCCCATCCGGGCTCAAGAAGGGTGCCTCTTTAGTACAAGCTTGGAGTAGTTTCCTCAGAATATTTTCTGGTATGTCAAGAGGAGTACAGGCTGGATCACGATACACTCTGTCGGCTATCATTCCGATTGTCTCGTCCACAGGTACGTTGGTAAACTTTTTCGGTCATATTTAATAATATATATATATATATATATATATATATATATATATATATATATATATATATATATATATATATATATATATATATAGGGAAGGGAGTACCACCTCTGGCTGGAAGAAGGGGGACCCATAGCCTCGGAGGAAACCACACATAACGCATTGGAGGGAATGTGGGTCCCCTCCAATACAGTTTCTGTGTGCTTTTCTCCTACCACCCCCTTCCCTTTTTTTTTTTTCCTTTATTGTGTATTTAAAGGTTACAAAACATACAAGACAAATGCCTAAAGGTTATGGATCTCTTGAAGCTCCTCCGCTTCTGGACAGGAACCGAGGACGCAGCAAGCATTTCCCCTCTGGATCGCCACACTGAGACGCTGAAATAAAAAACTGGAAGCCCTTGGGTCTCTGGTGACATCAATGAGCTTGGACCCCAATTCCTTGAGAAATCCCAAGGCACTCTTGCCCCAGGGGCCATGCGTCTCAGACGCTATGGGAACAAAGAGGTATTGACCTTCCAGTCGCCTGTACTTATATATATATATATATATATATATATATATATATATATATATATATATATATATATATATATATATATATATATATATATATATATATATATATATATATATATATATATATATATATATATATATATATATATATGCCCCCTTTTTCTCTCATTGTCTCTCGGCGAAATCTCTCTCTCTCTGCCTATTTGTCTTTCTCTCTCTCTTCTTTTCTCTGACAATCTCACTGCCTTCCATTATTATATTCTGCAAGAGAAATTCAGGCATCCGGCTGGAAGAGACAGGCTGAAGTAACATATACAGACTTCTTCATGCAAATTAATATTATTATCATTATTATTATTATTGCTAGTATTATCATATATATATATATATATATATATATATATATATATATATATATATATATATATATATATATACATATATATATATATATATATATATATATATATATATATATATATATATATATATATATATATATTGGAGGGGATCTAAACATTCCCTCTAATGCGTTATGCGTGGTTTCCTCCGAGGCTATGGGTCCCCCTTCTTCCAGCTAGAGGTGGTACTCCCTTCCTATAATTTTCTTAAAAAATATATATATATATATATATATATATATATATATATATATATATATATATATATATATATATATATATATATATATATATATATATATATATATATATATATATATATATATAGTAAAGCTTGACTTCAAAAATGCCTTCAATCAAGTCAGACGAGACGCTGTCCTCAGGGCTGTATACAACCATTTCCGTCCCTTTTACCCATTCATCCGATCGTGCTACAGTGGGGACTCTAAGCTTCTTTTTGGGGAGCATGAAATAAACTCCTGTGAAGGTGTCCAACAAGGTGACCCCTTAGCCCCCCTCCTTTTCTGCCTAGCTATCAAAGAGGTCACTGATAGTCTGACAAGCGAGCTAAACATCTGGTACCTGGATGATGGCACTCTAGCTGGAACTCCGGAAACCATTTTGGAGCATATAAGGAAAATCCAGGAGCAGGGAGCAGCCTTAGGCCTCATTCTCAATGCATCCAAATGTGAAATAATCTCCCGCAACCCAGACATGACTGGGCAAATACAAAATGTTCTTCCATACATTCTCGTTGCCGAGCCACCGGACTGCACTCTCCTGTGTGCCCCCATTGGCCCACGAGCAATCGAGGAGGTCCTGGTTGCAAAAATCACTGACCTAAAGAGAATGCAGGACAGGATTGACAAGATTGATGCCCATGATGCTCTCTTTCTCCTTACAAGATGCCTGTCTCTCCCTAAGTTGACCTACTTTCTGAGATGTTCTCCATCCTACAGCAGCCCTAAGTTGAATGTGTATGACACCCTTCTGAGGTCCATGCTGGTGAAAGTCCTGAACCTGCCATTGGACGACTCTCAGTGGGAGCAAGCAACCCTTCCTGTAAGACTCGGCGGCCTTGGTGTCCGCACAGCCTCCCAAATTGCTCTACCAGCCTTCCTTTCCTCCTCTCATGCATCGCACGACCTCATCAGAGATATTTTACCTGCAACCCTGAGAGATTCAGCAGGAATACACGATCCTGCTTTCACTGAATGTTCAAATCAGTGGGATGTTCTTGCAGCCCCAGCAACCATTATAGAGCCAACAAAACAACACAAACAGTCCAGCTGGGACCACCCTCTAGTGGAAAAAGTAGCTGATGCCATGCTCAGCGTCGCAACATCAGATAAGGAGAAAGCCCGCCTCAGAGCAGTGCGTGCCCCCCATGCAGGAGACGTCCTCCTGGCAGTACCCATGTCAGCAATGGGCACGCGCCTAGATCCAGAATCAATTCGTGTAGCAGTGGCCCTCCGCCTTGGTGCCACAATTCACACTGAATACAAGTGTATTTGCAACAGGGTGGAAGCAGACCAATACGGACTGCATGGGTTGTATTGCGGAAGCACGAAGGGCTGGCATGCAAGACACAACGAGGTCAATGACATCATCAAGAGAAGCCTCGTCTCAGCTGGGTGCCCAGCGGAGAGAGAACCTCGCATCCTAGGGGTCCAAAACCCGGATTTCCCCGCACTTCGCCCTGATGGCATCACCATATACCCATGGAAAGAGGGTAGACAGTTGGTGTGGGACTACACATGTGTATCCACCCTGGCTGACACCTATGTACACTTCGGAGCTGATCAAGCAGGTGGGGCGGCCAACCACAGGGAAACAGCAAAATCACTCAAGTACAGGCGACTGGAAGGTCAATACCTCTTTGTTCCCATAGCGTCTGAGACGTATGGCCCCTGGGGCAAGAGTGCCTTGGGATTTCTCAAGGAATTGGGTTCCAAGCTCATTGACGTCACCAGAGACCCAAGGGCTTCCAGTTTTTTATTTCAGCGTCTCAGTGTGGCGATCCAGAGGGAAAATGCTTGCTGCATCCTCGGTTCCTGTCCAGAAGCGGAGGAGCTTCAAGAGATCCATAACCTTTAGGCATTTGTCTTGTATGTTTTGTAACCTTTAAATACACAATAAAGGAAAAAAAAAAAGAGAAGGGGGTGGTAGGAGAAAAGCACACAGATACTGTATTAGAGGGGACCTACATTCCCTCCAATGCGTTATGTGTGGTTTCCTCCGAGGCTATGGGTCCCCCTTCTTCCAGCTAGAGGTGGTACTCCCTTCCCTATTGAATATATATATATATATATATATATATATATATATATATATATATATATATATATATATATATATATATATACATGTGTATATATACATGTGTATGTGTCCTCCGAGGATATGGGTCCCCTTTGAGAATGAGGTGATTTGGTAAAATGCTATGCCCAAGATTACTATCCGAGTGCCGGCGGTGGGGTGGTTCAAATAGCCTCGGCTATCACCTCATTTTGTCCGGTCGTGATGGTCAAGTGGATTAAGGCGTCTTGTACATACCAGTTGCGTTGCTTCTGGGAGTATGGGTTCGAGTCACTTCTGGGGTGTGAGTTTTCAGTTGCATATTGTCCTGGGGACCATTCAGGCTTGTTCGCATTTGTGTTCCTCACGTGTGCCCCAAAGAATGAGGTGATTTGGTAAAATGCTATGCCCAAGATTACTATCCGAGTGCCGGCGGTGGGGTGGTTCAAATAGCCTCGGCTATCACCTCATTTTGTCCGGTCGTGATGGTCAAGTGGATTAAGGCGTCTTGTACATACCAGATGCGTTGCTTCTGGGAGTATGGGTTCGAGTCACTTCTGGGGTGTGAGTTTTCAGTTGCATATTGTCCTGGGGACCATTCAGGCTTGTTCGCATATATTTATGTGTGCAGAATAACCACATGGGAAAAATAGTAAATGCTTAACACGTTTTCGGCTAATTCGCCTTCATCAGAACAAAGTAGAATCAACTTTCTACTTTGCTCTAATGCAGGCGAATTAGCCGAAAACACGTTAAGCATTTTCTATTTTTCACATGTGGTTATTCTGCATACTTGGATCAGTGTTTTTGTGATCATTGTTGCATATATTTATGTGTATATATATATATATATATATATATATATATATATATATATATATATATATATATATATATATATATATATATATATATATATATATATATATATATATATATATATATATATATTAGTATATTTTGGTAGCAGTCTTTCCTGTAGACATATATTATTAAATATGACCGAAAATTAAGATTAATAATTCTAACACGAATTTAACATCGTTTAACGATGCATAAGCAACAGGGCTCCATTAAGGAACATATAATCTCTTCCCATAACCAAACCATCGCCAGAGAAATCCTAGTAAACAACTCAGAAATCATCGACAGATACAGCGATAGCAGGCGGCTTGACGTCTGCGAGGCACTGATGCGTCTGCATCAAGAAGTCAACACCAGCAATCAACAGCCAATTAATGCACAACTATATTCTACCCACCTCAAGACTCCGCTCCAATATAGAAGCATCAAGAAATATGGACCAATAGGCTTTCTACAATCACTTCCATTCAATACCCATTGTTTCGTGTTCTGTCTTGTGTTTAGGAATTTAATACCCTATTAATACCACCTCACCCCATCCACCTCACTCAAATGTAGATATAAACAAATCGAAGATGTGTAAGTTCTATTCAGTTGTGTATGTGTAAACTAAAGTCTTTGAAAATGTAATAAGTTTTACGAAACGCGCTCAAGTGTCGCGTCAGACTAGAAATAAAAATGAATTTTGGAGAATTGATTTTTGAATTACCACCAACAGTGAAAAGAAACGTACGAAAGATCGAGAAAAATCGTGTTAGAATTATTAATCTTACTTTTTCGGTCATATTTAATAATATATATATATATATATATATATATATATATATATATATATATATATATATATATATATATATATATATATATATATATATATATATATATATGTGTGTGTGTGTATATCACGAAAATAAACACGTGATTAAGAATGTGACAATGTCAGACCACGGAGGAGAAATGAAACAGGAAATTTCCTTAAGTACTTTCGTATATTAAATACATCTTCAGAAGGTCATTTTACAGATCGAGTGATGGGTATAAATAGGCATTAGAGAGTGGTGAAGTAAGGTGAGGTACAATACTTGGACAACGCAGACGGCCCATTGGCCCATCAGATGCACCCAATTGGCCCATCCGATGTAGCCCAATGGCCCATCTGATACAGCAGACATACAAGCATAATACATAGGTATGTATTATGCTTGTATGTCTGCTGTATTGTAGAAAGCAGCTGCAATACGAAAAGAAGAAAAGGAACGAGAAGCGACCCTGGCAAAAGAAGCCCTACAAATAAAAGAACGAGAGGCCGCCTTGAAGAAAGAAGAACAAGAAAGAGAGATCGCCCTCAAGGAACGTGAAACTGCAATACTCCGTGAGCGTGAGCGAGTACAGCTTGAAGCAAAACATCGTCACCTGGAGATGCAACGTGAGCATGACAAAAAACAAGCAGCTCTGGCTATGGAATGTCGTCAACAAGAATTCGCGTTGGAAACTACACACCTCATTCAACGCCAGCAACCTACCGCCTGTCTTCCTGTAAGTTTCAATATCTCCCATGCAAGTAAGTTAATGCCACCATTTGTAGAGACAGAAGTCGACGTATTTTTTACCACCTTTGAGACCCTTGCTAATCAACTTAGCTGGCCTGCCAACCAATGGGCTACCCTTCTCAGAGTACATCTCACAGGTAGAGCTGCAGTTACACTCAGTACTTTGGCGTCTGAGAATGACTACGAGACCCTGAAGCAAGCAGTGTTGGACGCCTACCTTCTCTCCACCGAAAGCTACCGAAGAAAATTCCGTGACCACCTAAAGTCAAGTACCACCACCTTTCAAGAATTTGCTAATACCAAAAGGAGATATTTTATGAAATGGCTGGAAGCAGCACATGTCTCTACCTTTGCAGAACTCGTCAACCTCATGCTAGTTGAAGAATTCTTGAGGCGTGTGCCTCCTTCTGTCCTTTTATATTTAGCAGATAAAGAAGACACCGACTACCTAAAATGTGCTAAGTCGGCTGACACTTACAGCCTCATCCACCGGCTGACACCAGAACCACCTTCCAGTAAGAAGTCTTGGTACAGTTACGAGAAAGTGAGTACCGATCAAGCTGGCTCACTATTGCACTGTAAGTATTGTAGACTCTATGGACATACCATAGATAAATGTGGTAAGTCTCAATACAAAGGTAATACTGAATCCACTAAACCCTAACAGACTCCTCCTAAGTCCGGTAAGCCTGTGATGAATGTTGGTGTTCATGTTAATGATCTTTCTCTCTTCAGTAAACACCTGTATCCTGGAACTGTCTCTACCAACGGTTCAGATCCGGAGGGACGTTTCAAACTGAAGATCTTGAGGGACACAGCGGCTCTTCAATCAATTATTTTGAAATCAGCTGTGCCCAATATCGCCTACACCGGGGAAACCGTCTTCATCACTGACCTCACTGACCACTCCTTATCCACTCGCCAGAGTCCACCTGGATTGTCCCTTCGTGACCGGTGAAGTCCAAGTCGCCATCAGGGAAAAGCCTTTTTCCATGCCTGGAGTGCAACTTCTCCTGGGCAACTACTTGGCAGAAGACCTGCAACCGACCAACCTGATCGTCATGGACAAACCCCAGGTGTGTAACTCTGTAATGGATAATTCCATCTTTGAGTATGTTCCAGCAAAGGTTCAAGAGAGTGATGAAGTTTCTCCTCCGGTTTTAGTGACCACCCGTGCACAAGCTGCACGACCACAGCCAGCTGACTCTTCTGCTACCGCTCTCCCTCAAGACCCTCAGAAACTACCTCCGAATCTGACCACGTTGGAGTTCCGTAAGTTACAGAGGGAAGATCTTACCTTGACACCATTATTCTTCCAGGCTGAGACTCAACCTGACAGTATTCCTGGGTTCTTTCTAGAGAACGAGTTGCTCTACCGCAGATACAGACCCAGTAAACTGAAGGAGGAGGACGATTGGGCCAACGTCGAACAACTAGTGATTCCTGCCAGCCTGCGGCCCACTATTCTACACCTGGCCCACGGAGCACTTTCGCACTACGGTTTTAACAAGACCTACCACGGAATCCGTCAAGACTACTACTGGCCAGGTATGGTAAATAGCGTCAAACAGTACGTCAAACAGTGTCATACATGTCAGATGGCAGGTAAACCGAACATCTCTATCCCCAGAGCACCACTGACACCCATCCAGGTACCTGCGGAACCTTTCCACAGACTTATTATAGACTGTGTTGGTCCTTTACCTCGGACCAGTTCTGGCAACGCCTATATACTAACCATCCTGTGTCCTACTACCAGATTCCCCATAGCAGTTCCAGTAAAGAACATTACGGCTGCTACGGTAATGAAACACTTATTGAAGATCTTCACCCAGTATGGATTTCCAAGGGAGGTTCAGAGCGACTGTGGCACCAACTTCACCAGTGATCTCTTCAAGAGGACACTGGAAGAGTTCAACATCACACAGGTATTGCCCAGCCCCTATCATCCTGCTTCACAGGGTTCTCTTGAGCGTAGTCATCAGACTATTAAAGCACTCCTGAAGAAGTTTTGCAATGAAACCTCTAAGGATTGGGATAAGCAAATTGATTTGATTATGTGCATCTATAGAAGTCTTCCCAATGAGTCTCTAGGAGTATCTCCTTATGAGATGCTCTACGGACGTAAGTGCCGTACTCCTCTCAAAGCTTTTAAGGACTCTCTACGTGATGCCACCTTAAGTGAGCATCAGAATGTGCCCCAGTTTCTTCAAAACCTACAACACATTCTAGAGAGGGTGCATAACTTTGCTAAGGATAATCTATTGAAAGCACAGGAGAGGATGAAGACTCATTACGACCAGAACAGCAAAGTAAGGAAATTTAAACCGAGAGACTTCGTGCTGGCCTATTTCCCTATCCCAGGTTCTCCCTTGCAAAACAGGTTTTCAGGACCCTACCGCATCAAGGAGTGCAGAAACAACCACAACTACGTTCTAGAGACTCCAGATAGGCGGCGGAAGACCCAGTTGTGTCACGTCAACCTCCTGAAGCTATATAACGGTATTCCTCCCACTGTGTTAATAGCATATTCTTCCTTTAAAGGTCCATACATCCACAGTGAGACCTTCCCTGCTTCTCCTCCCGAAAGCACTGACACTGAGTCAGCGCTTTCTAATTCGGAAATCCTAACTGATCTTCATAACCATTTTCAGGACTATAATAGTGCTCCTTTGCCATATTCTAATCCTATTCTCGCTTCGCCAGATATCACCAAGCCTTTCATTCTCCATGTCGACGCCAGTGGTACCGGCATCGGGGGTGACCTAATGCAACAACGAGGATAGGAGAATATACCTGTTAGCGACCACAGCTACAGGGAACTACAGCACAATCGACAGGGAGCTACTCATCGTCCTGAACTTGCAGCACTTCAAACAATACCTGAAAAGTGCTCGGTCTATCACCATATACATGGACCACAACACCCTACACCTCCTGCAGCCAGCCCCATTCAACACTCTACAGCTTGTACAATGGGCTTGATATCTGCAGAAATTCAACCTGGAGATCTCTACATCAAGGGGTCTGACCACATCATAGCCGACGCCTTGTCCAGAGTCTATGAAGTAGAGGCAGCTCCACCTATCACTCTACCACATGAAGACGTAACTTCTTCCGGAACCGCAGGCTTCGGGGGAGAGTTGAGACGATAATCTCTTTCAAGAGAGATTGAGCCTGCTCTTCCCTATATCATTTACGTCATTCTACAAGTACAAGATACTATATTGAAGATACGTCCACCAGTATCACCAAACGTTTTGCCCAGGAAGCAAAGTGTACCTTGCACCACCTGACACACCGGCTCTCCACCCGTCGTCAACGAGCAAACTACCCATTCTCCGCCTGCCTGCTCCTGATTGGCTGGTGTATCGCCGACAGCACCTGCACCTGCACTCACGTCCTCTACCTGAGTCGACGTCTGGGCCAGCTCACGCTGTCCTCCTCAGAATATCTTTGTGCTCTTAGAAGTTGACATCTCTCTCTGGTAGACTAAGCCCTGGCTGTCGTGTACAAAGGGAGGTGGCAGCTCTAGCCAATATTCTCAGCACCTGATTATTATTATTATTGTCTTGTACATTATTTTGTTTTAGAGTAAAATTTCACATTTATTAATTATTCCTGTTGTTTTGTTTGTTGACTTGTTTTGAATTTTACGTAAGCCAAGGGATTGTCTTTGTTCATATCTTGTTTTCTAAAGTAATTAAAATTTCATTGTTTATATTTTGTGTTTTGCGTGTCTTCCCAGTACCTTACCACAGACAAACAGGCAAGCAGTCTCTTTTTTTCTGTAAGTGTGACAAGGCATTGCCACCTGCCATTGGAGGACTGCCGAACATCAACACTCCAACACTTTACCGTCACAATATATATATATATATATATATATATATATATATATATATATATATATATATATATATATATATATATATATATATATATATATATGTCGTACCTAGTAGCCAGAACTCACTTCTCAGCCTACTATGCAAGGCCCGATTTGCCTAATAAGCTAAGTTTTCATGAATTAATGTTTTTTCGTCTACCTAACCTACCTAACCTAACCTAACCTAGCTTTTTTTGGCTACCTAACCTAACCTTACCTATATATATAGGTTAGGTTAGGTTAGGTAGGGTTGGTTAGGTTCGGTCATATATCTACGTTAATTTTAACTCCAATAAAAAAAAATTGACCTCTAACGTAGTGAAAAGGGTAGCTTTATCATTTCATAAGAAAAAAATTATAGTAAATATATTAATTCAGGAAAACTTGGCTTATTAGGCAAATCGGGCCTTGAATAGTAGGCTGAGAAGTGAGTTCTGGCTACTAGGTACGACATATATATATATATATATATATATATATATATATATATATATATATATATATATATATATATATATATATATATAAATATATATAAATATATATATATATATATATTAGTATATTTTGGTAGCAGTCTTTCCTGTAGACATATATTATTAAATATGACCGAAAAAGTAAGATTAATAATTCTAACACGAATTTTCTCAATCTTTCGTACATTTCTTTTCACTGTTGGAGGTAAATCAAAAATCAATTCTCCAAAATTAATTTTTATTTCTAGTCTGACGCGACACGAGCGCGTTTCGTAAAACTTATTACATTTTCAAAGACTTTAGTTCACAAATACACAACTGAATAGAACTTACGCATCTCCGATTTTATATCTACATTTGAGTGAGGTGGAAGGGGTGATGTGGCATTAACACAAGACAGAACAAGATGTGGCATTAATAGGGTATTAATTTCATCAACACAAGACAGAACAAGAAGTGGTATTAATAGGGTATTAATTTCATCAACACAAGACAGAACACGAAACAATGGATATTGAATAGAAGTGTTTGTAGAAAGCCTATTGGTCCATATTTCTTGATGCTTCTATATTGGAGCGGAGTCTTGAGGTGGGTAGAATATAGTTGTGCAATAATTGGCTGTTGATTGCTGGTGTTGACTTCTTGATGTATAGTGCCTCGCAAACGTCAAGCCGCCTGCTATCGCTGTATCTATCGATGATTTCTGTGTTGTTTACTAGGATTTCTCTGGCGATGGTTTGGTTGTGGGAAGAGATTATATGTTCCTTAATGGAGCCCTGTTGCTTATGCATCGTTAAACGCCTAGAAAGAGATGTTGTTGTCTTGCCTATATACTGGGTTTTTTGGAGCTTACAGTCCCCAAGAGGGCATTTGAAGGCATAGACGACGTTAGTCTCTTTTAAAGCGTTCTGTTTTGTGTCTGGAGAGTTTCTCATGAGTAGGCTGTCCGTTTTTCTGGTTTTATAGTAAATCGTCAGTTGTATCCTCTGATTTTTGTCTGTAGGGTATAACTAACACAACACCTATACCCCCTATTAGACTATTTTACAGGAACTTCTTTTCCACAGCTCATAAAACGGAGGAAAGGGTCCTGAAAGATATTGTTAATAGAAACGTTATCTCTACAGACAAAAATCAGAGGATACAACTGACGATTTACTATAAAACCAGAAAAACGGCCAGCCTACTCATGAGAAACTCTCCAGACACAAAACAGAACGCTTTAAAAGAGACTAACGTCGTCTATGCCTTCAAATGCCCTCTTGGGGACTGTAAGCTCCAAAAAACTCAGTATATAGGCAAGACAACAACATCTCTTTCTAGGCGTTTAACGATGCATAAGCAACAGGGCTCCATTAAGGAACATATAATCTCTTCCCACAACCAAACCATCGCCAGAGAAATCCTAGTAAACAACACAGAAATCATCGATAGATACAGCGATAGCAGGCGGCTTGACGTTTGCGAGGCACTACACATCAGGAAGTCATCACCAGCAATCAACAGCCAATTATTGCACAACTATATTCTACCCACCTCAAGACTCCGCTCCAATATAGAAGCATCAAGAAATATGGACCAATAGGCTTTCTACAAACACTTCTATTCAATATCCATTGTTTCGTGTTCTGTCTTGTGTTGATGAAATTAATACCCTATTAATACCACTTCTTGTTCTGTCTTGTGTTGATGAAATTAATACCCTATTAATGCCACATCTTGTTCTGTCTTGTGTTAATGCCACATCACCCCTTCCACCTCACTCAAATGTAGATATAAAATCGGAGATGCGTAAGTTCTATTCAGTTGTGTATTTGTGAACTAAAGTCTTTGAAAATGTAATAAGATTTACGAAACGCGCTCGTGTCGCGTCAGACTAGAAATGAAAATGAATTTTGGAGAATTGATTTTTGATTTACCTCCAACAGTGAAAAGAAATGTACGAAAGATTGAGAAAATTCGTGTTAGAATTATTAATCTTACTTTTTCGGTCTTATTTAATAATATATATATATATATATATATATATATATATATATATATATATATATATATATATATATATATATATATATATATATATATATCTTACGATATATGCACACGTATATATGATATATATATCTTATGATATATGCAAACGTCAATGATCTTACTTTTTCGGTCTTATTTAATAATATATATATATATATATATATATATATATATATATATATATATATATATATATATATATATATATATATATATATATATATATATATATATATATATGACTGAAAACTCATATCCCAGAAGTGACTCGAACCCATACTCCCAGGAGCAACGCAACTGGTATCTACAGGACGCCTTAATCCGCTTAACCATCATGACCAGACATAAGGAAGTGACAGCCGAAGCTATTAAAACCACTTCCCCGCCGGCACTCGGATGGTAATCTTGGGCATAGCATTTTATCAAATCACCTCATTCTTTGGGGCAGAGAGGAGCTGCCTCATTTGGGCCAATAGGCCTTCTGCAGTTACCTTTATTCCTATGTTCTTATGTGCCCCATTGTCCGCCATTTATCCCTTATGTATCCCCCATGTTTTTACCTTTATTGTCTTATCACCTGACCCAGTGCGGATATAAATCAACTAGTTCTGAAAATTATTTTCACTTGAGAATGAACCATGCAGGTTCGAAACGTTTTGCAAATTGTATAAGTGTAATACATTATATATATGTGTGTATATCACGAAAATAAACACGTGATTAAAAATGTGACAGTGTCAGACCACGGAGGAAAATTGAAACAGGAATTTCCCTAAGTACTTTCGTATACTAATACATCTTCAGAAGGAGTCAAGTTTTCCCCTCCTTCTGAAGATGTATTAATATATGAAAGTATTATATATATATATATATATATATATATATATATATATATATATATATATATATATATATATATATATATATATATATATATGTCGTACCTAGTAGCCAGAACTCACTTCTCAGCCTACTATGCGAGGCCCGATTTGCCTAATAAGCCAAGTTTTCCTGAATTAATATATTTACTATAATTTTTTTCTTATGAAATGATAAAGCTACCCTTTTCACTATGTATGAGGTCAATTTTTTTTTATTGGAGTTAAAATTAACGTAGATATATGACCGAACCTAACCAACCCTACCTAACCTAACCTAACCTATCTTTATAGGTTAGGTTAGGTTAGGTAGCCGAAAACGTTAGGTTAGGTTAGGTTAGGTAGGTTAGGTTGTCGAAAAAACATTAATTCATGAAAACTAGGCTTACTAGGCAAATCAGGCCTTGCATAGTAGGCTGAGAAGTGAGTTCTGGCTACTAGGTACGACATATATATATATATATATATATATATATATATATATATATATATATATATATATATATATATATATATATATATATATATATATATATATTTTATATAGGTTGTGAGGGTACCACCTCTGGTACCCCTCACCAATAGCCTCGGAGAAGAAAATAAAAAGTATTCAGAGAAGACCTTGTGGTTACTCACTGATCACTAATATTATCTTCTCCTACCACCCCCATTATTTTATATGTACACATGTATATTTAGTTTTATTTGAACTTTGTTACAAAAAAGGAGTTACATGTAGGGTATAAAGATGCTTATCATAAGCTGTCGAGTTCCTCCAGCTCCTCAGATGGCGGGCAGGAACCCTGAATGCAATGTGCATTTCCCCTCTGTATGGCCACGCTGAGGCGCTGGAAAAGAAAGCTGGCAGCTATAAGGTCCCTTGTTGTTTCAATGAGCTTAGAACCCAGTTCCTTCAAAAAACTAGTAGCACTTTTACCCCAGGCGCCGTGTGTCTCAAGCAATGGGGACTTCCCATTGCTTCTGATATAAATAAATATATATATATATATATATATATATATATATATATATATATATATATATATATATATATATATATATATATATATATATATATATTTATATATATATATATATATATATATATATATATATATATATATATATATATTATTTTAATTTATATGCTAAGTGCATTTAGAGTTATCTCTTTCTTACGTGTGGACGATAGTCTAACACGGCCGAGGTCATTCTCCCTAATTAGGTCTCGTTATCTCGCAAAGTGCTCGCTCTACGGCCCAAAATTTACTCTGCTGAATAAGACGTTATTTGGCTACTTAAAAGCTCGTTCTCTCACTATATTTTATTTTTCCAATAAGATGTTGCTCAGTATAATAATAATATGTTATTGTGATTAATATGACCTCGTTCTCTCTAAGTCTGCATTATCAAGGCAGTTTTGAACACACACTCCATCATCTACGAATAAGGATAATATATTGTTTGTTTTTCCCTGAAAATTTGAGGTATGTGCGTCATGTTTAATGGGCGCTGTTTCCTGCCAGCAGTCGGTTATAGAAGCACTTGAGGACTTTCTAGTGCTCGTTACCTCATGATCTGCCCATGTGAGATGTATATATGACGAGTTACTATGAGTCTAAGTTAGTGAGTGTTTTCTACTATGTGTATTCACCTATTTGTGCTTGCGGGGGTCGAGCTTTGGCTCTTTGGTCCCACCTCTCAAGCGTCAATCAACTGGTGTACAGATTCCTGAGCCTACTGGGCTCTATCATATCTACATTTGAAACTGTGTATGGAGTCAGCCTCCACCACATCACTTCCTAGTGCATTCCATTTATTAACTACTCTGACACTGAAAAAATTCTTTCTGACGTCTCTGTGGCTCGTCTGGGTACTAAGTTCCCACCTGTGTCCCCTTCTTCGTGTCCCACCCGTGCTGAAGAGTTTGTCTTTGTCTACCCTGTCAATTCTCTCTGAGGATTTTGTAGGTAGTGATCATGTCTCCCCTTACTCTTCTGTCTTCCAGTTTCATAAGGGGCATTTCCCACAGCTTTTCCTCGTAATTCATGCCTCTTACTTCTGGGACTAGTCTAGTGACATATCTTTCAACTTTTTCCAGCTTCGTCTTGTGCTTGACAAGGTACGGGCTCCATGCTGGGGCCGCATACTCCAGGATTGGTCTTACACATATGGTACGAAGATTCTGAATGATTCCTGACATAGGTTCCTGAAGGCTATTCTGATGTTAGCCAACCTCGCATATGCCGCAGACGTAATTCTTTTTATGTGGGCTTCAGGAGACAGGTTTGGTGTGATTTCAACTCCTAGATCTTTCTCTCTGTCCGTTTCATTAAGCTCCTATTCTTTATCCTGTGTCTGGCCTCCTGTTTCCACCGCCTAGTTTCATTACTTTGGATTTACTCGGGTTGAACTTTAGCAGCCATTTGTTGGACCATTCATTCAGTCTGTCTAGGTAATCTTGTAGCCTCCTGCTATCATCCTCTGTTTCAATGTTCCTCATAATTTTTGCGCTATCAGCAAACATTGAGAGAAACGAGTCTATACCATCTGAGAGATCATTTACATATATCAGAAACAGTATAGGTTCAAGGACTGACCCCTGCGGGACTCCATTTACAACGTCTCGCCAATCTGAGACCTCACCCACACATTGACTCGTTGTCTCCTGTTGCTTAGGTACTCCTTTATCCAATGGAGTACCTTCCCTTTCACTCCAGCCTGCATCTCCAGCTTTTTCAGTAGCCTCTTGTGTGTTACTGTATCAATGGCTTTCTAGCAATCCAAAAATATGCAGTCTACCCACCCTTCTCTTTCTTGCTTGATTTTTGTTGCCTGGTCGTAGAATTCAAGTAACTGTGAGGCAGGACTTGCCATCCCTGAACCCATGTTGATGGTGTGTTACAAAGTTCCTTCGCTCCAGATGTTTCACTAGCTTTCTTTGCACGATCTTCTCCATCAACTTGCATGGTATGCAGGCTAGAGACACTGGCCTGTAGTTCAGTGCCTCCTGTCTATCGCCTTTCATGTATATCGGGACTACGTTACCTGCTTTCCAAATTTCTGCCAGTTTCCCTGTTGCCAGTGATTTGTTATACACTATGGAGGTTATCTTGAGGTTATCTTGAGATGATTTCGGGGCTTTAGTGGCTTCGCGGCCCGGTCCTCGACCAGGCCTCCACCCCCAGGAAGCAGCCCGTGACAGTTGACTAACACCCAGGTACCTATTTTACTGCTAGGTAACAGGGGCATAGGGTGAAAGAAACTCTACCCATTGTTTCTCGCCGGCGCCTGGGATCGAACCCAGGATCACAAGTCCAGCGTGCTGTCCGCTCGGCAGACCGGCTCCCCAAAGAGTGACAGGCACAGTTCTTCTGCTCCTTCCTTCAGTATCCATGGGGAGATTCCATCTGGGCCAATAGCCTTTGTCACATCCAACTCTAGTAAACTCTTCCTTCCTTCCCCGCTGTTAATCTCAAACTCTTCTAGTGGTTCCTGGTTAACTATTCCCTCTCTTATCTCTGGAATTTCTCCTTGCTCTAAGGTGAAGACCTCCTGGAATTTCTTATTTAGTTCTTCACGCACTTCCTTGTCGTTTGTAGTGAATCCTTCTGCCCCTATTCTTAATTCTATAACCTGTTCCTTTACTGTTGTTTTTCTCCTGATGTGGCTGTGCAGCAATTTAGGCTGAGTCTTTGCCTTACTTGCGATATCATTTTCGTATTGTCTTTCTGCCTTTCTTCTCATCCTGACATATTTATTCCTGGCATTCTGGTACCTTTCTCTGCTCTCAAGTTTTGTTATTCCTATAGTTTCTCCACGCCCTTTTTCTTTGCTGCTTAGCTAGCTTACATCTCTGATTAAACCATGGGTTTCACATCTTTTTTTCACTGTTTTCCTTTTGGACTGGGGCAAACTTGTTTTGCTGCTTCCTTGCACTTCTGCGTGATGTAGTCCATCATGTCTTGGGCCGTCTTTTCCCTGAGCTCTGTTTCCCATGCTATATCTGTTAGGAATTTTCTTATCTCCTCATAGTTTCCCTTTCGGAATGCTAGCCTTTTGTTTTCAGTATCCCTCCTCGAGCTCAATAACCCTTCTTCAATCAAGTACTCAAACGCCAATACACTGTGGTAGCTCATTCCTACTGGGGCCTCAAAACCGATTTCTCTTATGTCGGAGTCGTTCAGAGTGAAGACTAGGTCGAGTCTCGCTGGTTCGTCATTTCCTCTCATCCTATTGGGTTCTCTGACATGCTGGGTTAAAAAGTTTCTAGTCACCACCTCCACTAGTTTGGCTCTCCACGTATTCTCGCCTCCATGCGGTTCCTTGTTCTCCCAGTCAATTCTTCCGTGATTGAAGTCCCCCATGATGAGCAGGTGGGATCTATTTCTACAGGCAGCAGAGGCTGCCCTCTCAATTATAGAGTTAACTGCCATGTTGTTGTTGTCATACTCTTGACTGGGTCTTCTGTCATTTGGTGGAGGGTTATACATCACTGCTACTACTACTCTTGGTCCTCCCATTGTCATGGTGCCTCCTATGTAGTCTCTGAAACCCCTCACAGCTCGGGATATTCATCTCCTTGAAACTCCATTCCTCTCTCAATAGTGAGGTCACTCCGCCTCCTCCCTACCTTCCCTCTCTTTCCTTATTACTGTCTACTCCTGGGGAAACACGGCATTTGTTATGATGCCTGAGAGTTTTGTTTCAGTAAGTCTGATTACATCTGGGTTCACTTCTTGTGCTCTTTCCCTTAGTTCACTTGCCTTGCTTGTGATCCCATCTATGTTCGAGTACATTACCCTGAAACTGACTCTCTTTTGCTTCTCCTCTGGGGGGTACCTGTGGGATCTGGGGTGAGTGGGGGTGGGAAGATCTGGGACAGGGAGACTGGTGGAGGAGAAACGGCTTGGGGGGTGGGGGACGGTAGGGGAGTGAAAGGGGGTGAGTTAGAGGGGGAGGGTTTAGGGGGGGAGACGGGAGGTTTGGGGGGGGGGCATGGTGGGAGGAGAAGCTTGGAGGCTGAGGGAGAAGAATGGGCTTGGGAGGGCAGAAATGGTTTGAGGGCTTCGGGGGCATGGGGGGAAAGGGAAGGCTGAAGTGGATGAGGAAGAGGGGAGGGTTTAGGGGAGTGTTAGAGAGGGGAAGGCTTAGGTGGGGAGGGGGAGAGTGGGGGGCTTAGGGGGGTGGGGGAGAATGGAGGGCTTGGGGCATGGGAGAGAAGGGAGGTCCTGGAAAGACAGGTGAGTGGGAGGAGGGGGGTGGGTGGGAGGAGGGTGCTCTAGGTGGATACTTAGTGAGGGGCTGTTAGGGGTTGGGGCAGGTAGGGTGTCTGTTGGGTAGAATGTGGGGGTGGTGCTCCACTCCCTGTGGCTGTTGCACTGTTTGAGGAGGGTTCCCCGCTCCCTTCTGGGATTGTAGTGTTCGGGGATGTGGTTCTCTGATTCCCTTCTCTCTCCCTGCACTCCTTCCTCGCATCTGCTGCCCGCCTTCTTGCTTCCCTTGTCATATCCCTCTGCAGGAATACTTTTTTAAACTTCTGTACATTTGCTTGACCACTCTTCCTTGCTAACAGTCATCTTTCGTGTTCTCGCTCATGAATACCACCTTTATCATTCGGTCTCTGTCCTTGTACTTTCCCAGCCTGAAAACCTTTTCAACATTTTGGCCAGTTTCCTCTATCCTTACCTCCTTAAGGATTCCGGTAACTATGTTTTTGTCCTTGTCTCTCCGCTCCTTTGGGCTGGTGCCCATTTGCTCCTTAATGCCTGCTACTACTACTGCTCTTTTTCTCTCTATCAGTCGACTAGTACATCTAGCTGCTTCCTGAGAAGAAGCCACTTCCATGGCAACTTCAATTACTGCAGACCTAGCTTCAAGGTTCTTTTTAAGCAACTCTGCAAATGAGGGTTGTATTGTAAGATTCCCCTCAACAGGAAAATTACCATCAACCTGCGGGATGGTTTGCGTCTGGTGCTGGGTAGATTTTCTTTCAGGCTTTTTATTTCATCCTTTGCTGCCTTCAGCTCATCCTGCAGGCTGGATACTGTCTCCTTCATAACCCTCAGTCCTTCCCTGAATTCACTTTACATGTGTTTGATTGTATCCCTAAACCAAGATTCCTTTCCCTCCCCTTCCTGCAAGCTTGTGAGTGTGTGTGTGTGTGATTGAAGTCATCCAGTAACAGATGCCACTCACAAGAGAGGTTCTGAAAGCGGTCAGAAGCAGAATGACTATTCCTAAAACCAAATTGTCGACCACATACATACCGACGGTGATAAAGATATTGTAAATTACTGATGGATAAAAGTCTCATGAATTTTTCCAGTAAGGGAAACCAGGAACACTGGTTGGTAGTTACCGACTATTGAACGACACTTTGGGGACTGCAACTACATCTGCCTCTTGATAGGAAGGACCTTATTCAAACAGAGAGGTTCTATTTAATTGATGTTAATTGGAAATGGAAGGTAATTCATGACTGTTATCAATGGTGGATTTTAATCTCTGACACAAATTTTAAAGTAAGGATAAAATGGAATCTGTAATTAATACAATGTATAAAAAATCATAAATAATATATAATGAAGGGGAAATATTTCTTTCAATTTTGAAATGGCATAAGTTGAAACACTTTAACCGAGCATTAAAATTATTGTTTAACGATCACGAGAAGTAAAAGACAGCAATATAGGCATTGACTGATCAATTATGATATATGACAATACAGTTAATACGACTGGCTCTTCTCTCCCAGAGAGAGTATATGCACTAAGGTTCTCCAAGCTCCCCACAGCTGAGAGTGCATGGCGGGCACGGGAGGCAGAACACATTCTCTGGTGTCTATGTCTCCGAGCAGGGAGGGTGCAGAGGGAGGCCAGATTGGTCCATGTACATGTACCTTGCACCTTGTACCCTGGCCTGACAGATACAGAGAAGGCCTCTTCACACTTCTCTTTCTCTCTCTCCGGAAACAACTCAAGTTAGGATTATTTTTAATTACATTTTACAATGACAATTATTAAAATGCAAAACATAAAATGAATACATTTACTCGCTGTCTGTAAAATATACACAAAAGTTCTATACATATGTACACACGCACACTCACACGCAAACACACACACACAGTGAGCCTCACGGCTGAGTAGACAGCGCTCGGGGGTCGTAGTCTTATGGGCCCGGGTTTGATTCCCGACCGAGGCAGAAACAAATAGGCAGAGATTCTTACAACCGGATGCGCCTGTTCACTTAGCAGTAAATAGGAACCTCGGAGCTAGACACCTGCTACGGGCTGCTTCCTGGGGATGTGTATGTGTATGTGTGTCTGTGTGTGTGTGTGTGTGTGTGTACTCACCTAGTTGTGTCTGCAGGATCGAGCATTGACTCTTGGATCCCGCCTTTCGAGCATCGGTTGTTTACAGCAATGACTCCTGTCCTATTTCCCTATCATACCTGGTTTTAAAATTATGAATAGTATTTGCTTCCACAACCTGTTCCTGAAGTGCATTCCATTTCCCCACTATTCTCACGCTAAAAGAAAACTTCCTAACATCTCTGTGACTCATCTGAGTTTCAAGCTTCCATCTATGTCCTCTCGTTCTGTTACTATTCCGTGTGAACATTTCGTCTATGTCCACTCTGTCAATTCCTCTGAGTATCTTATACGTTCCTATCATGTCCCCCCTCTCCCTTCTTCTTTCTAGTGTCGTAAGGCACAGTTCCCTCAGGCGCTCTTCATACCCCATCCCTCGTAGCTCTGGGACGAGTCTCGTTGCAAACCTCTGAACCTTTTCCAGTTTCATTATATGCTTCTTCAGATGGGGACTCCATGATGAGGCGGCATACTCTAAGACTGGCCTTACGTAGGCAGTGTAAAGCGCCCTAAATGCCTCCTTACTTAGGTTTCTGAATGATGTTCTAACTTTTGCCAGTGTAGAGTACGCTGCTATCGTTATCCTATTAATATGTGCCTCAGGAGATAGATTAGGTGTTACGTCCACCCCCAGGTCTCTTTCACGCGTCGTTACAGGTAGGCTGTTCCCCTTCATTGTGTACTGTCCCTTTGGTCTCCTATCTCCTAGTCCCATTTCCATAACTTTACATTTGCTCGTGTTGAATTCTAGTAGCCATTTCTCTGACCATCTCTGCAATCTGTTCAGGTCCTCTTGGAGGATCCTGCAATCCTCATCTGTCACAACTCTTCTCATCAACTTTGCATCATCCGCAAACATCGACATGTAGGACTCTACGCCTGTAAACATGTCGTTAACATATACAAGAAATAGAATTGGTCCCAGCACCGATCCTTGTGGTACTCCACTTGTTACTGTTCGCCAGTCCGACTTCTCGCCCCTTACCGTAACTCTTTGGCTCCTTCCTGTTAGGTAGTTCCTTATCCATTCTAGGACCTTTCCCCCCACCCCCGCCTGCCTCTCGAGCTTGAACAGCAGTCTCATGTGCGGTACTGTATCAAAGGCTTTTTGGCAGTCCAGAAATATGCAGTCTGCCCAACCATCTCTGTCCTGTCTTATCCTCGTTATTTTATCATAGAATTCCAGAAGGTTTGTTAGGCACGATTTCCCTGTCCAGAACCCATGTTGATGTTTGTTCACAAACCTAATGTTCTCCAGGTGTGCAACCAGTCGCAGCCTAATTATTCTTTCCAGTATTTTACAGGGGATGCTTGTCAGTGATACAGGTCTGTAGTTAAGTGCCTCCTCCCTATCTCCTTTCTTGAAGATCGGCACGACATTTGCCTTCTTCCAGCAACTGGGCAATTCTCCTGACATAAGTGACTCATTAAAGATCATTGCCAGAGGCACGCTGAGGGCCTGTGCTGCTTCTTTTAGTATCCACGGTGATACTTTGTCTGGTCCAACTGCTTTAGTTGCATCTAGAGTTGTCAACTGTTTCATTACCTCCTCTGCTGTCACCTCTATATCTGATAGTCTTTCATCTAGGGTAACCCCTTCCAACAATGGGAGCTGCTCAGGCTCGGTAGTGAACACTCCATGGAAACTGGCATTCAGTGCCTCGCAGATTTCCTTGTCACTTTCAGTATATGCCCCCTCTGTCTTCCTTAGTCTTGTCACTTGGTCGTTCACCGACATTTTTCTTCTTATATGACTGTGTAGTAACTTAGGTTGTTTTTTCGCTTTGATTGCAATATCGTTCTCATAGTCCCTTTCCGATGTTCGTCGTATGTTAATGTAATCGTTCCTAGCTCTGTTGTATCTGAGGTGTGTGTGTGTGTGTGTGTGTGTGTGTGTGTGTGTGTGTGTGTGTGTGTGTGTGTGTGTGTGTGTGTGTGTGTGTGTGTGTGTGTGTGTGCGTGTGTCAGAGAGAAATATATGTAATATCCAGAGGTAAAAATAAATAGGTTAAAAAGGCGGGGTCCAAGAGTTAATAGCTCGGTTCTGCAGGCACAAATAGTAAATACACACCTCACACATTAGTTGAGAGGCGGGGCCAAAGAGACAAAGCTCAACCCCCGCAAGCACAATTAGGTGAGTACACACGTGTGTGCGTCTCGTCTCGCAGAGTAAAAACGGACTTGTGTAGTGTGTTACTGGGAGAGTAAAGGCCTCCCAGAGTGTGTAGTAAGACCTCAGTGTAGCAAGACATCAGTGTAGTAAGACATCAGTGTAGCAAGACATCCGTAGAGTAAGACATCAGTGAAGTAAGACACCAGTGTAGCAACACATCAGTGTAGCAACACATCAGTGTAGCAACACATCAGTGTAGTAAGACATCAGTGTAGCAAGACATAAGTGAAGGAAGTCATCAGTGTAGCAAAACATCAGTGTTGCAAGACATCAATGTAACAAGACATCAGTGAAGGAAGTCATCAGTGTAGCAAGACTTCAATGTAGCAAGCCATCAGTGTAGCAATAAACAAGACATCAGTGAAGGAAGTCATCAGTGTAGCAAGACTTCAATGTAGCAAGCCATCAGTGTAGCAATAAACAAGACATCAGTGAAGGAAGTCATCAGTTTAGCAAGACATCAGTGTCACTAAACATCAGGGTAGAAGGCATCAGTGTAGCAAGACATCAGTGTCACTAAACATCAGGGTAGAAAGACATCAGTGTAGCAAGACATCAGTGTCACTAAACATCAGGGTAGAAAGACATCAGTGTAGCAAGACATCAGTGTAGCAAGACATCAGTGTAGCAAGACATCAGTGTAGCAAGACATCAGTGTAGCAAGACATCAGTGTAGCAAGACTTCAGTGAACGAAGTCATTAGTCTAGCAAGACATCCGTTTCACTAAACATCAGGGTAAGAAGACATCAGGGTAGGAAGACATCAGTGTACAGGAACACTGCTACAACTCATCACATTATAAAACTCATAATTTCGTGTGCACAAAACTGTGAAGTTTTTTACCCAAATTTCACACACTTGTCAGCGAGGGGGAAGAAGGACTTGTTTACACTCCAGAGAGCAAGTGAAGTGCTATAGTGCTGATAAGTATTAAAAACAGCCAATGAAAAAAAAAAAGTTGATAAAACAGAAGATCGAATGAGGAAAGTGAACATTAACAAATTTGATTCTGATATAAATATATATAAAAAAGGAAAACCTAAAACATAAGAAATATATGCATCAGGAGCACACTTAGGCAGGCAGCTTGCATCCTCAAGGAGGCCTAGTGTGCTCAGAGCCCACTCTCCTATCAGCATGACCCTTAACATAAGAGGTCTTCATATGTTGCACAGGAAGTCGTGTCTACATAACCCAAAGTTCATGAAATAATATATTCAAATAGTCAAAAAGTAGCGTCATAAGTGGATCATCTGTATTTTTTAGAAATACACACACTCACTCACCCCTCTAATCTTTTCCCGCTCTCTCTTGTCCATCCTCACCCCTCTCTAATCCTTCCCCGCTCTCTCATATCCATCCTCACCCCCTGTCTAATCCTTACCTGCTCTCTCATGTCCACCCTCACCCCCTCTCTAATCCTTCCCCGCTCTCTCATGTCCACCCTCATCCCTCTCTAATCCTTCCCCGCTCTCTCATGTCCATCCTCACCCCCTCTCTAATCCTTCCCCGCTCTCTCATGTCCATCCTCACCCCTCTCTAATCCTTCCCTGCTCTCTCATGTCCACCCTCACCCCCTCTCTAATCCTTCCCCGCTCTCTCATGTCCACCCTCACCCCCTCTCTAATCCTTCCCCGCTCTCTTATGTCCACCCTCACCCCTCCCTAATCCTTCCCTGCTCTCTCATGTCCACCCTCACCCCCTCTCATTACCTCCCCCCTCACGCTTGTACCCACTCGCCAATATGTTTTCTTCATGCCGCTCTCCACCTCGTGCCACCTTCCCCACACACCAAATTCATAGTGTGGGTCAGGGAGTATCTCTCAGCAAGAGAGCAAAGCGTTACAGTTCAACTTGACCTACAAAGAACGTCGCTTTTCCCTCGTATGCATTACATACGGCCAAAAATTGTCGTACTTGAAAATGGAAGTGTTTCGCGAAATTGACGTACTGTCCCGTTTTCTGTTTTGGGTCCCCTGGTAGGTTAGGAGAGGACACTTTAATCTGACCATTCATGACGTTAAGAAATCTTAGGAGGAATGGCTGTACAGTGAGATCAGAGACATCAGAGTAGAGAGAGGTTACAAGTGGAGTGCCGCAAGGGTCGGTTCTAGGGCCCATCTTGTTTCTAATATCAATGACTTGACAGAGGAGGTTGGTTCCTTCATATTAATGTTTCAGATGATGCAACACTAATGAGAAGAGTTTGGTCAGTAGTAGATTGTGATGCATTGAAAGAGGATTTCAACACACTCCATAAGTGGTCTGAAAATTGGCTGCTAGATTTTAACCCAGCCAAATGCAAAGTTATGAGGATTGGCACAGGAGTGCGAAAATCAATCCCTAAGTACAGGATTAAAGGAAGACAAATTCTTCAGTCAGTAAAGAAGAAAGATCTGGGAATGAACATGAATCTAAAGCTGATGCCAAAAGCCCACATTAACAGAATAGCAACAGCAGCATATGGCATTCTGTCCAACATCCATGTAGCCTTCAAAAACGTGGCCCCTATATACAGCGAAGTTGAGACCCACTCTTGAATATGCATCCCCAGAATATTAGCATATTAACCTGTTCCCTGATGCACCTGTTAACCTAGCAGTAAAAAGTTACCTGGGAGCTTGACATCTGAAACAGGCTGCTTCATATGTGAATGTGTAAGATAAATATATGTCGTAGACAGAAAAACACATTGGTTAGAGAGGTGGGGTCCCAGAGCTAATAGCTCAATTCTGCAGGCAAAAAAAAAATAGAAGCAAATAGTAAACACGCATACGCATACACACAAACACACACACAAGACTGCACACAAACAAGTGCAGTGTTCCCATAGGACTATTATGTAATGAGGAAAGAGAGAGAAGGAAGAGGTGGTGGTGGTGTAGCTCTGCTAGTAAGAAAAGACTGGGATTTTGAGAAGATGGGTATTCAGGGCTGTGAAGGTTTCAGTGACTACATAACAGGTACCATAACAACTGGAGGACAAAAAATTATAGTCGTAGTCATATATAATCCACCACCAAATGACGGAAGACCTAGACAGGAATATGATAGAAACAACATGGCCACAATTAACATAATAGAGAGAACAGCTTCTGTTGCTAGCAGGAATGGATCTGGACTACTAATCATGGGAGACTTCAACTACGGGAAGATATATTGGGAGAACGGAGACCTGCATAGAGGACCAGAAACATGGAGAGCTAAGCTGGTGGACTTGGCAACAAGACACTTTCTAAGCCAGCACATCAAGGAACCAACAAGAATGAGAGGAGAAGATGGACCAGTTATGCTCGATCTGATATTTACCCTAAATGAGTGGGATATAAGAGAAGTTAAGATGAAAGCACCCTTGGGAATGAGTGATCACAGTGTATTGAACTTACAAGATATGGTGAACTATGTCACCCAAAAGTGTCAGGAGGCAGTAAACAGGCCCATAGGGAAAAATCCGAGAAGCAAATGGAGAATCCATGGTATAATAGGGCATGTACGGAAGCAAAGGGACTGAAAAAAAGGGCGTAGAGGAGCTTCCAGAATAACAGAACTCCAGAAAGCAGAGAGAGATACCAGAGAACCAGGAATGAGTATGTTAGGGTGAGAAGAGAAGCAGAGAAAAATTATGAAAATGATATAGCAAACAAAGCCAAGACCGAATCAAAGCTACTCGACAGTCACATCAGGAGGAAAACCACATTGAAAGAACAGGTAATGAAACTTAGAACAGGCGAGGACAGGTATACAGAGAATGACAAAGAGGTGTGTGAAGAACTCAACAAGAGGTTCCAGGAGGTCTTCACAATAGAACAAGGTGAGGTCACAGTGCTAGGAGAAAGGGAAGTAAACCAGGCAGCCTTGGAAAGGTTCAAAATTACGAGAGAGGAGGTCAAGAGACACCTGCTGGATCTGGATGTTAGAAAGGCTGTTGGTCCAGACGGGATCTCGCCATGGGTACTGAAAGAGTGTGCAGAGGCACTTTGCATGCCATTCTCCATAGTGTATAGTAGGTCACTGGAGATGGGAGACCTACCAGAAATATGGAAGATGGTGCGCGTGCTCCAAATATACAAAAAGGGCGACAGGCAAGAGGCACTGAATTACAGGCCAGTGTCCTCGACTTGTATACCATGCAAGGTGATGGAGAAGATCGTGAGAAAAAACCTAGTAACTATCTGGAGAGAAGGGACTTCGTGACAAATTGCCAACATAAGTTCAGGGAGGGTAAATCTTGCCTGACTGGCTTAATAGAATTCTACGACAAGGTGATAAAGATTAAGCAAGAAAGAGAAGGCTGGGCGGACTGCATTTTCTTGGATTATCGGAAAGTCTTTGACACAGTACTGCATAAGAGGCTACCTTGAGGTTACCTTGAGGTGCTTCCGGGGCTTAGCGTCCCCGCGGCCTGGTCGTCGACCAGGCCTCCTGGTTGCTGGACTGATCAACCAGGCTGATCAGTCCAGGCTGATCAGTCCAGCAACCAGGAGGCCTGGTCGACGACTGGGCCGCGAGGGCGCTTAGCCCCGGAAGCACCTCAAGGTAACCTCAAGGTAGCCTCTTATGCGGTACTGTGTCAAAAACTTTACAAAGGCTGTACATAAGCTGGAGAGACAGGCAGGTGTAGCTGGTAAGGTACTCCAGCGGATAAGGGAGTACCTAAGCAATAGGAAGCAGAGAATTACAGTGAGGGGTGAGATCTCAGATTGGCGTGAAGTCATCAGTGGAGTCCCACAGGGCTCTGTACTCGGTCCTATCTTGTTTCTGATACATGTAAATGATCTCCCGGAGGGTATAGATTCATTTCTCTCAATGTTTGCAGACGATGCCAAAATTATGAGAAGGATTAAGACAGAGGAGGACTGCTTGAGGATTCAAGAAGACCTAGACAAGCTGAAGGAATGGTCGAATAAATGTTTGTTAGAGCTTAACCCAAGCAAATGTAATGTAATGAAGATAGGTGTAGAGAGCAGGAGGCCAGATACAAGGTATCATCTGGGAGATGAAATTCTTTAAGAGTCAGAGAGAGAAAAAGACTTGGGGGGTTGATATCACGCCTGATCTGTCTCCTGCTGTGGGAAAATTTTACCCACTATATCTATATTATTTTCTAAGAAAAGTATAATTTCTATATCATATCTAAATCATAACAAAATCATATCAGAATCACTATAGATTCATTATACATCTGGATCATACATGACAATCCCACCTCTGATCATGTACACCATAGGACCCTATAGGTTCCTTTGTAAATTTGTACATGATTTCTCAAGGATCCAGAAGCTTCTAGAAGGATTTCTTAATTAAAAAACTATTGGAACAATTGAATCGATTTCCATTAGGGATTAAATCAAATCCTTAATAAGAATCAATAGTACTATCCAGTACTACATATAATCTTTAAATCCTATATCTAATTATATTATAATCACATCTTATCTCAATCATATGTCTAGACAGTAAAAATAATCAATCAATATTCATTGAAGGCTACTTTGCTCAGGGAGCATGAGGGGGGGGGGGGGGGGGACAATGGCTGGGAGAGAAGCGCCCTCCATGCCCCGAGGGAGAACACGTGTGTTTACAAACAGTGAAAAGTGTAACAGTGCCTTGCGAACAGTTATTCAGCTATGGACACCTTATCCAATTATCTTTATCACCAGTGATTACTCTCTAGAACTGTGGGAGTACCTGGACAATATATCTACAAGGAAAAATTCCTAGTACATACCTAAATAAGTGAAGAGTGAAGCACACAAGGTATTGCTGTCTCCACCTCCACCATCATTATTTATCTAACCTATT
>NC_091237.1:8421644-8486644 GCF_040958095.1 Procambarus clarkii | reverse complement strand
CCATGGAAGTGGCTTCCTCTCAGGAAGCAGCTAGATGTACTAGCCGGCTGATAGAGAGAAATAGAGCAGTAGTAGTAGCAGGCATTGAAGAACAAACAGGGACCAGACCAAAGGAGCGGAGAGACAAGGACAAAAACATGATTAAAGAGATCCTTAAAGAGGTAAGGATGGAGGGAGCTGAGCGAAATGTTGAAAAGGTTTTCAGGCTTGGAAAGTACAACAAGGACAGAGACCGAATGATAAAGGTGGTTTTCATGAGCGAAATCGCGAAAGAGGAACTGCTAGCAAGGAAGTGTTGTCTAAAAGGTGTAGAGAAGTTCAAGAAAATATTCCTGCAGAGGGATATGACAAGGGAAGAGAGAATACGGACAGCAGACGCGAGGAAGGAGCGCAGGGAGAGAGAAGGAAATCAGAGTACCACAACCCAGAACCCTACAATCCCAGAGTGAAGTGGAGAACCCTCCTCAAACAGTGCAACAGCCACAGGGAGTGGGGCACCACCCCCAAATTCTACCCAACAGACACCCAACCTGCCCCATCCCCTGTCAGCCCCCCACTAAGTACCCACCTAGGGCACCCTCCCCCCACCCACCCCCCTCCCCCCACTCACCCCCCTTCTCCCCCTCACCCCTCTCCCCAGGACCTCCCTTCCCCCCCATCCCCCATGCCCTCCCTTCTCCCACATGCCTTCCCGTCTCTCCCACCCCCATGCCCTCCCTTCCCCCCCTCCCCCCTAAGCCCCCCACTCTCCCCCACCCCACCTAAGTCTTCCCCTCTCCCCCACTCCCCTAAACCCTCCCCTCTTCCTCACCCACCTCAGCCCTCCCTTTTCCCCCACGCCCCCCAGGCCCTCCACCCTTTTCTCTCCCCCCAAGCCCCCCCCATCTCCCCTATCCCCCACAGCCTCTCCTCCCCCCATGCTTCCCCAACCCTCCCTCTCTTACCCACCCCCTGAACCCTCCCCCTCTTATCCACCCCCTGTACCCTCCCCCTCTTATCCACCCCCTGTACCCTCCCCCTCTCCCCCACCACCCCAAGCCCTCCCTCCTCCACCAATCCCCCCGTGCCAGGTCCCCCCAGCTCCCACTCACCCCAGATCCCAAAGGTCCCCCCCAGAAAAGAAGCAGAAGAGAGTCAGTTTCAGGGTGATGTACTCGAACATAGATGGGATCACAAGCAAGACAAGTGAACTAAGGGAAAGAGCACAAGAAGTTAACCCAGATGTAATCGGACTCACTGAAACAAAACTCTCTGGAATCATAACGAATGCCGTGTTTCCCCAGGAGTATACAGTAATAAGGAAAGAGAGGGAAGGTAGAGGAGGAGGCGGAGTGGCCCTACTCATGAGAAGGGAATGGAGTTTTAAGGAGATGGCCATCCCGGGCTGTGAGGAGTTCATAGACTACATAGCAGGCACCATAACAATGGGAGGAACAAGAATAGTAGTAGCAGTAATATACAACCCTCCACCAAATGACAGGAGACCCAGTCAAGAGTATGAAAACAACAACAAGGCAGTTAACACTATAATTGAGAGGGCAGCCTCTGCTGCCTGTAGAAATAGATCCCACCTGCTCATCATGGGCGACTTCAATCACGGAAAGATTGACTGGGAGAACAAGGAACCGCATGGAGGCGAGGATACGTGGAGAGCCAAACTATTGGAGGTGGTGACAAGCAACTTTTTAACCCAGCATGTCGGAGAACCCACAAGGATGAGAGGCAATGACGAACCAGCGAGACTCGACCTAGTCTTCACTCTGAACGACTCCGACATAAGAGAAATCGGTTTTGAGGACCCAGTAGGAATGAGCGACCACAGTGTACTGGTGTTTGAGTACTTGATTGAAGAAGGGTTATTGAACTCGAGGAGGGATACCGAAACCAAAAGGTTAGCATACCGAAAGGGAAACTATGAGGGGATAAGAAAATTCCTAACAGATATAGCATGGGAAACAGAGCTCAGGGGAAAGACGGCCCAAGATATGATGGATTACATCACGCAGAAGTGCAAGGACGCAGCGAACAAGTTTGTCCCAGTCCAAAATGAAAACAGAGAAATGAAGATGAGAAACCCATGGTTTAATCAAAGATGTAGGCTAGCTAAGCAGCAAAGTAAAAGGGCATGGAGAAACTATAGGAATAACAGGACACTGGAGAGCAGAGAAAGATACCAGAATGCCAGGAATGAATATGTCAGGATGAGAAGAGAGGCAGAAAGACAATACGAAAATGACATCGCAAGCAAGGCAAAGACTCAGCCTAAATTGTTGCATAGCCACATTAGGAGAAAAACAACAGTAAAGGAACAGGTTATGAGATTAAGGATAGGGGCGGAAGGATTCACTACAAATGACAAGGAAGTGTGTGAGGAATTGAATAAGAAATTCCAGGAGGTCTTCACCTTAGAACAAGGAGAAATTCCAGAGGTAAGTGAGGAAATAGCTAACCAGGAACCACTGGAAGAGTTTGAGATTACCAGTGGGGAAGTAAGGAAGTGTTTACTAGAGTTGGACGTGACAAAGGCTATAGGCCTAGATGGAATCTCCCCTTGGGTTCTAAAGGAAGGAGCAAGAGAACTGAGCCTACCACTCTCCATAGTGTATAACAAATCACTGGCAACAGGGGAACTGCCAGATATTTGGAAAGCAGCTAACGTAGTCCCGATATACAAGAAAGGGGATAGACAGGAGGCACTGAACTACAGGCCAGTGTCCCTAACCTGCATACCATGCAAGCTGATGGAGAAGATTGTGCGAAAAAAACTAGTGGAGCATCTGGAGCGAAGGAACTTTGTAACACAGCATCAACATGGGTTCAGGGATGGCAGGTCCTGCCTCACACGGTTACTTGAATTCTACGACCAGGCAACAAAAATAAGGCAAGAAAGAGAAGGGTGGGCAGACTGCATATTTTTGGATTGTCAGAAAGCCTTTGATACAGTGCCACACAAGAGGCTAGTGCGAAAGTTGGAGATGCAGGCTGGAGTGAGAGGGAAGGTACTCCGGTGGATAGAGGAATACCTAAGCAACAGGAGACAACGAGTCTGTGTGAGGGGTGAGGTCTCAGATTGGCGAGACGTCACAAGTGGAGTCCCGCAGGGGTCAGTCCTTGGACCTATACTGTTTCTGGTATATGTAAATGATCTCCCAGAGGGTATAGATTCGTTCCTCTCAATGTTTGCCGACGATGCAAAAATTATGAGGAGGATTGAAACAGAGGATGATAGTAGGAGGCTACAAGATGACCTGGATAGACTGAGTGAATGGTCCAACAAATGGCTGTTGAAGTTCAACCCGAGTAAATGCAAAGTAATGAAACTAGGAAGTGGAAACAGGAGGCCAGGCACAAGATACAGAATAGGAGATGAAGTACTTAATGAAACAGACAGAGAGAAAGATCTAGGAGTTGATATCACACCAAACCTGTCTCCTGAAGCCCACATAAAGAGAATAACGTCTGCGGCATATGCGAGGCTGGCTAACATCAGAACGGCGTTCAGGAACCTGTGTAAGGAATCATTCAGAATCATGTACACCACATATGTAAGACCAATCCTGGAGTATGCGGCCCCAGCATGGAGCCCGTACCTTGTCAAGCACAAGACGAAGCTGGAAAAAGTCCAAAGGTATGCTACTAGACTAGTCCCAGAACTAAGAGGCATGAGTTATGAGGAAAGGCTGCGGGAAATGCACCTCACGACACTGGAAGACAGAAGAGTAAGGGGGGACATGATCACAACCTACAAAATCCTCAGGGGAATCGACCGGGTAAACAAGGATGAACTATTCAACACTGGTGGGACGCGAACAAGGGGACACAGGTGGAAGCTGAGTACCCAAATGAGCCACAGAGACGTTAGAAAGAACTTTTTCAGTGTCAGAGTAGTTAGTAAATGGAATGCATTAGGAAGTGATGTGGTGGAGGCTGACTCCATACACAGTTTCAAATGTAGATATGATAGAGCCCAATAGGCTCAGGAATCTGTACACCAGTTGATTGACGGTTGAGAGGCGGGACCAAAGAGCCAGAGCTCAACCCCCGCAAGCACAATTAGGTGAATACAATTAGGTGAGTACACACACAAACTGGCTACCAGGGGCCTGGTGAATAGCTCGCAGGACTCGTTATCTATGGCGCGGGTTCGATTCCCGCACTAGGCAAAAACAAATGGGCAAAGTTTCTTTCACCCTGAATGCCCCTGTTACCTAGCAGTAAATAGGTACCTGGGAGTTAGTCAGCTGTCACGGGCTGCGTCCTGGGGTGTGGGTGTGGGTGTGGTGTGGAGAAAAAAAAAAGTTGTTAATAAACAGTTGATTGACAGTTGAGAGGCAGGCCAAAAGAGCAAACCTCAACCCCCACAAACATAACTAGGTGAATACACGCACACACACACACACACACACACACACACACACACACACACACACACACACACACACACACACACACACACACACACACACTCACACACAGTGTGTGTGAAAGAGCTCAAAAGCAATGGACACAGTGAGGGACGTAGCCATGCAAGCAACTACCTCACAGGAAGCAGCAAGGTGCACTAGTCAGCTACTGGAAAGAAGAAGATCAATGGTAGTTGTAGGCATCAAAGAACAGGAAGGATCCAAAAGGCAGGAATGGAATAGCAAGAACAGAGAGGCAGTACATAGGATATTGAATTAGGTTACAGATGAAAGGGGCTGAACAAAACATTGAGAAGATTTTCATGTTGGGCTGGTACAACAAGGACAGAAACCGACTGGTAAAGGTGGTGTTTGCAAACGAGACCATGAAGGAGGTTATTCTAGAAAGGAAGAATCATCTGCAGTATGTGGAGGAATACAAAAAAGTATTCCTCGAGAGGGACAGGACGATGGAGGAGAGAACCAGGGCAGCAGAGGCTAGGAGGAAGTGCAGGGAGAAAGGAGTAAACCAGGAAATCACAGCAGCATCCAACACAACAGTCCCAGAGACAAGAGTCGAACCCACAACCAGCATTCCAGCTACACCAGAGGGGAGGGCAACACTGCCACCCTCCTCTGCATTGAAACAATCCCTTCCCCTCACCCTACCTGTCCCCACTCAAATGTTCATCCAACCCTCACTACCCCCACCCCATTCCAATGCTGTCACCCCTCCCCCATTCCCACAATGTCCCCCCTCTCACCTTTGCCCCCTCCCCCTTCATCCCATACTCTCCCTATCCCTCCACCCCCTCACCCCGTATCCTCCATGTCCCCTCTATCTACTTACCCCATACCCTACCTGTCCCCCCCTTCCCTTGAACCGCCACCCCTTACCCCAAGATTCTCCGAGACCCTGCAAACCACCTCACAGATCTTCACACCCAGTGAACAGCTTCCCCCACCAGCAGAACGCTCACCAAGAAGGGCATAAGAAAATAAACAGAAGAAAGTGAGCTTCAAGGAAATGTACACTAACATAGATGGAATTACAAATAAAACAAGTGAACTTGGAGAATGGGCACTAGAAGAAAACCCAGACATAATAACACTCACAGAAACAAAGCTAACGAAAACATAACAAATGCCGTGTTTCCACAGGACTACTATGTAGTGAGGAAAGAGAGAGAAGGAAGAGGAGAAGGTGGTGTAGCTTTGCTGATAAGAAAAGGTTTGAGTTTTGAAGAGATGGTTAATCAGGGCTGTGAAGGTTTCAGTGACTACGTATCAGGCACCATAGCAACTGGAGGATTGAAAATTATAGTAGTTGTCACATATAACCCTCCACCAAATGACAGAAGACCCAGACAGGAATATGATAGAAACAACATGGCCACCATCTATATAATAGAGAGAGCAGCTTCTGTGGCTAGCAGGAACGGATCCAAACTACAAATAATGGGAGACTTCAACCTCGGGAAGATAGATTTGGAGAACAGAGACCCACATTAAGGACCAGACACATGGAGAGCTAAACTGCTGGATGTGGCAACAAGAAACTTTCTAAATCAACAGGTCAAAGGACCTACAAGAATGAGAGGAGGGGATGAACCAGCCTTGCTTGATCTGATATTTACCCTAAATGAGTCGGATATAAGGGAAGTTAAGTTGGAAGACCCCTTGGGAATGAGTGATCACAGTGTATTGAGCTCTTAGTACCTGAATTAGCTAGGAATTATCTCCCCCAAAAACGAACTGGGAAACAAAGGGCTGGTGTACCAAAATGGAAATTATGAAGAGATGAATAAATTCCTTAGGGATATACCATGGGACACAGAACTCAGAACTAAGTCCGTACAAGACATGATAGACTATGTCACCCAAAAGTGTCAGGAGGCAGTAAACAGGTTTATCCCAGCCCGACAGGAAAAGACTGAGAAGCAAAAGAAGAATCTGTGGTTTAATAGGGAATGCATGAAAGTAAAGGAGCTGAACAAAAGGGCATGGAGGAACTTCAGTAATAACAGAACACCAGAAAGTAGAGAGAGATACCAGAGAACCAGGAACGAGTATGTTAGTGTGAGAAGAGAAGCTGAGAAAAGGTATGATAATGATATAGCTAATAAAGCCAAGACCGAACCAAAGCTACTGCACAGTCACATCAGGAGGAAGACAACAGTGAAGGAACAGGTGATGAAACTTAGAACAGGCGAGGACAGGTATACAGAGAATGACAAAGAAGTATGTGAAGAACTCAACAAGAAGTTCCAGGAGGCCTTTACAATAGAACAAGGAGAGGTCACGGCGCTAGGAGAGGTGGCAGCAAACCAGGTGACCATGGAAGTGTTCAAAATTACAAGAGATGAAGTCAAGAGACACCTATTGGAGCTGGACGTGAGCAAGGCTGTTGGGCCGGACGAAATCTCATCATGGGTATTGAAAGAGTGTGCAGGAGCACTTTGTTTGTCACTCTCTATAGTGTATAGTAGGTCACTGGAAACGGGAGATCTACCAGAAATATGGAAGACAGCTAATGTAGTCCCAATATACAAAAAGGGTGACAGACAAGAGGCACTGAACTACAGGCCAGTGTCCTTAACTTGTATACCATGCAAGGTGATGGAAAAGATCATGAGAAACAACCTAGTAACACATCTGGAGAGAAGAGACTTCGTGACAATCCATCAACATGGGTTCAGGGATGGTAAATCTTACCTAACAGGCTTAATAGACTTCTACGATCAGGTCACAAAGATTAAGCAAGAAAGAGAAAGATGGGCGGACTGCATTTTTTTGGATTGTCGGAAAGCCTTTGACACAGTACCCCATAAAAGACTGATGAATAAGCTGGAGAAACAGGCAGGAGTAACTGGTAGGGCGCTCCAGTGAATAAAGGAGTACTTAAACAATAGGAAGAAGAGTTACAGTGAGGGGTGAGACCTCAGATTGGCGTGAAGTAACCAACTGAGTCCCACAGGGCTCTGTACTCGGACCTATCCTGTTTCTGATATACGTAAAAGATCTCCCAGAGAGTATAGACTCATTTCTCTCAATGTTTGCTGACGACGCCAAAATTATGAGAAGGATTAAGACAGAGGAGGACAGCCTGAGGCTTCAAGAAGACCTGGACAAGCTGCAGGAATGGTCGAACAAATGGTTGTTAGAGTTTAACTCAATCAAATGTACTGTAATGAAGATAGGTATAGGGAGCAGGAGACTAGATACAAGGTATCATTTGGGAGATGAAATACTTAAAGAGTCAGAGAGAGAGAAAGACCTGGGAGTTGATATCACGCCAGACCTGTCCCCTGAAGCTCATATCAAGATGATAACATCAGCGGCATATGCCAGGTTGGCTAACATAAGAACGGCCTTTAGAAATTTGTGTAAGGAATCTTTGAGAACGTTATATACCACATATGTCAGAATAATCCTGGAGTATGCGGCTCCAGGATGTCTATATCTAGTCAAGCATAAGACTAAACTGGGAGTCCATATCTAGTCAAGCATAAGACTAAACTGGAAAAGGTTCAATGGTTTGCCGCCAGACTAGTACCCGAACTGAAAAGTAAAAGCTACGAGGAGAGACTACTGGAATTGAATCTCACGTCACTGGGAGACAGAAGAGTTAGAGGGGACATGATCACCACGTACAAGATTCTCAGAGGAATTGATAGGGTAGATAAAAACAGACTATTTAACACTAGGGGCACACACACCAGGGGGACACAGGTGGAAATTGAGTGCCCAAATGAGCCATAGAGACGTTAGACAAAAAAAATTTCAGTGTCAGAGTAGTAGACAAATGGAATGCATTAGGAAGTGATGTGGTGGAGGCTGACTCCATACACAGCATTAAGTGTAGATATGATAGAGCCCAGTATGCTCAGGAACCTGCACATTAGTTGATTGACCGTTGAGAGGCGGGACCAAAGATCCAGAGCTCAACCCCTGCAAGCCTAACTAGGTAAGTACACACACACACACACACACACACACACACACACACACACACACACACACACACACACACACACACACACACACACACACACACACACACACACACACCCACACACACACACACACACACACACACACTCACACCACCACCACCACCATCCTCCACCATCCTCCCAGTACCTCATCGTCCCAGTCCCCACACACCCCATATCCCACAGGTTACCCCCAGAAGAAGGACAGAAGAGTCAGTTTCAGATTGATGTACTCGAACATAGATGGGATTACAAGCAAGGTAAGTGAACTAAGAGAAACAGCACTAGAAGTGAACCTAGATGTAATCGGACTCACTAAAACAAAACTCTCAGGAATCATAACGAATGCCGTGTTTTCCAATGAGAACACAGTTATAAGGTAAGAGAGGGAAGGTAGGGGAGGAGGCGGAGTGACCCTACTAATGAGAAAGGAATGGAGTTTCAAAGAGATGGCTATCCCGGGCTATGAGGGATTCAGAGGCTACATAACAGGCACCATGACAATGGGAGGACCAAGAAGAGTAGTAGCGGTGATATATAACCCTCCACCAAATGACAGAAGATCCAGTCAAGAGTATGACAACAACAACATGGCAGTTAACACTATAATTGAGAGGGCAGCCTCTGCTACCTGAAGAAATAAATCCCATCTTCTCATCATGGGGGACTTCAATCACGGAATTGAGACTGGGAGAACAATGAACCGCATGAAGGCGAGGATATGTGGAGAGCCAAACTATTGGAGGTGGCGACTAAAAACCATTTAAGCCAGCATGTCAGGGAACCCACAAACATGAGGAGAAATGATGATCCAGCGAGACTCGACCTAGTCTTCACTCTGAACGACTCCGACATAAGAGAAATTGGTTTTGAGGCCCCAGTAGGAATGAGCAACCACAGTGTACTGGTGTTTGAGTACCTTGTTGAAGAAGGGTTATTGAACTCGAGGAGGGGTACTGAAAACAAAAGGCTGGCATTCCGAAAGGTAAACTATGAGGAGGCAGCAAACAAGTTTCTCCCAGTCCAAAAGGAAAACAATGAAATGAAGATGAGAAACCCATGGTTTAATCAGAGATGTAGGCTAGCTAAGCATCAAAGTAAATGGGCGTGGAGAAACTATAGAAATAGCTGGACACTTGAGAGCGGAGAAAGATACCAGAGTGCCAGGAATGAATAAGTCAGGTTGATAAGAGAGGTAGAAGAGCAATACGAAAATGACATTGCAAGCAAGGCAAAGACTCACCATAATTTCTGCACAGCCACATCAGGAGAAAAACAACAGTAAAGGAACAGGTAATGAAATTAAGGATAGGGGCAGAAGGATTCACAAGGAAGTGTGTGTGAGGAACTGAATAAGAAATTCCAAGAGGCCTTCACTTTAGAGCAAGGAGAAGCTCCATAGATAAGAGAGGGATTAGTTAACCAGGATCCAGAAGAGTTTGCGATTACCAGCGCGAAAGTAAGGAAGCTTTTACTAGAGTTGGATGTGACAAAGGCCATAGGCCCAGATGGAATCTTCCCTTGGATACTTATGGAAGGAGCAGAAGAACTGTGCCTGCCACTCTCCACTCTCCATAGCGTATAACAAATCACTGGCAACATTGGAACTGCCAAGAATTTGGAAAGCGGCTAATGTAGACCCGATATACAAGAAGGGGGATAGACAGGAGGCACTGAACTACAAGCCAGTGTCCCTAACTTGCATACCATGCAAGCTGATGGAGAAGATTGTACGATAAAAGCTAGTGGAACATCTGGGACGAAAGAACTGTGGAACACAGGATCAACATCGGTTCAGGGATTGCAAGTCCTGCCTCACATATTAATTTAATTTTACGACCAGGCAACAAAAATCAGGCAAGAAAGAGAGAGGTGGGCAGACTGCATATTTTTGGATTGCCAGAAAGCCTTTGACACAGTACCACACAAGAGGCTAGTGAAAAAGCTGGATATGCATGCAGGAGTGAAAAGGAAGGTACTCCAATGGATAAGGAAGTACCTAAGCAACAGAAGACAGCGAGTCACTGTGAGGGGTGAAGTCTCAGATTGGCTAGACGTCACCAGTGGAGTCCCGCAGGGTTCCGTCCTTGGACCTATACATTTTGTGATATATGTAAATTTATATCTTTGTAAATGTAAATTTACAAAGATATATGTAAATAGATTCTATACCCAGAAGGTATAGAATCGTTCCTCTCATTGTTTACTGATCATGGAAAAATGATTAGGAGGATTAAAACAGAGGATGATAGTAGGAGGCTACATGATGACCTAGACAGACTGAATGTCCATCAAATTGCTACTAAAGTTCAACCCGAGTAAATGCAAGGTAATGAAAATAGGCGGCGGAAACAGGAAACCAGACACAGGATACCGAATGGAAGATGAAGTCCTTCATGAGACGGACAGAGAGAAAGATCTAGGAGTTGATATCACACAAAAGATTTGTCCTGAAGCATTCATACAAAGAATTACATCTGCAACATATGCGAGGCTGGCTAACATCAGAACATCCTTCAGGAACCTGTGTAAGGAATCATTCAGAATCTTGTATACCGCATATGTAAGACCAATCTTGGAGTATGCGGCCCCAGCATGGAGCCCGTACCTCGTCAAGCACAAGACGAAGCTTGAAAAAGTTCAGATATATGCCACTAGACTAATCCCAGAACTAAGAGGCACAAGTTACGAGGAAACGCTGCGTGAAATGCACCTCACGACACTGGAAGACAGAAGAGTAAGGGGAGAAATGATCACTACCTACAGAATCCTCAGAGGAATTGACATGGTAATTAAGGATAAACTTTTTAACACGGGTGGCACACGAACAAGGGGGACACAAGTGGAGATTGAGTACCCAAATGAGCCACAGGGACGTTAGTAAGAACTTTTTCAGTGTCAGAGTAGTTAACAGGTGAAATGCATTAGGCAGTGATGTGGTGGAGGCTGACTCCATACACAGTTTCAAATGTAGATACGATAGAGTCCAGTAGGCTCAGGAATCTGTACATCAGTTGATTAACGGTTGAGAGGCGGGACCAAAAAGCCAGAGCTCAACCCCCGCAAGCACAACTAGGTGATTACACACACACACACACACACTGGTAGCTGAATGGACAGCGTGCAGGACTCGTAATTCTGTGGTCCGGGTTCGATTCCCGGTCCAGTCAGAAACAAATGGGCAAACTTTCTTTCACCCTGAATGCCCCTGTTACCTAGTTGTAAATGGGTACCTGGGAGTTAGACAGCTGTTACGGAGCTGCTTCCTGTGTGTGTGTGTGTGTATGTGTGTGTGTGTGTATATACTCACCTATTTGTGCTTGCGGGGGTTGAGCTTTGGCTCTTTGATCCCGCCTCTCAACTGTCAATCAACTGGTGTACAGAATCCTGAGCCTACTGGACTCTATCATATCTACACTTAAAACTGTGTATGGAGTCAGCCTCCACCACATCACTGCCTAATGCATTCCATCCGTTAACTACTCTGACGCTGAAAAAGTTCCTTCTAACGTCTCTGTGGCTCATGTGGGTACTCAGTTTCCACCTGTGTCCCCTTGTTCGCGTACCACCAGTGTTGAATAGTTTATCCTTGTTTACCCGGTCGATTCCCCTGAGGATTTTGTAGGTTGTGATCATGTCTCCCCTTACTCTTCTGTCCTCCAGGGTCGTAAGGTGCATTTCCCGCAGCCTTTCCTCGTAACTCATGCCTCTTACTTCTGGGACTAGTCTATTGACATACCTTTGGACTTTTTCCAGTTTCGTCTTGTGCTTGACAAGGTACGGGCTCCATGCTGGGGCCGCATACTCCAGGATTGTTCTTACATATGTGGTGTACAAGATTCTGAATTATTCCTTACACAGGTTCCTGAACGCTGTTCTGATGTTAGCCAGCCTCGCATATGCCGCAGACGTTATTTTTTTTATGTGGGCTTCAGGAGACAGATTTGGCGTGATATAAACTCCTAGATCTTTCTCTCTGTCTGTTTCGTTAAGTACTTCATCTCCTATTCTGTATCCTGTGTCTGGCCTCCTGTTTCCACTGCCTAGTTTCATTACTTTGCATTTACTCGGGTTGAAGTAAATTGTGTGTCGGGTTGTGTGTGTGTGTGTGTGTGTGTGTGTGTGTGTGTGTGTGTGTGTGTGTGTGTGTGTGTGTGTGTGTGTGTGTGTGTGTGTGTGTGTGTGTGTGTGTGTGTATGTGTGTGTGAGTGTGTGTGTGTGTGTGTGTAAAAAAAATTAGTTAGTAGTTAGCAACAGTTGACTGACAGTTGAGAGGCGGGTCGAAAGAGCAAAGTTCAACCCCTGCAAGCACAACTTGGTGAATACCCATACACACACACATCAGCCTTTCAGTTGACTGATGGTTGAGAGGCGGGACCAAAGAGCCAGAGCTCAACCCCCCAAAACACAACTAGTTGAGTACATACACACAGGGGCACCGATGGCTGTGTTAACAGCACGCTGGACACGTAATCCTGTGGCCCAGGTTCGATTCTCGGCGCCGGCGAGAAAGTTTCATCCACCCTGATGCCCCTGTTACCTAGCAGTAAATAGGTGGCTGGGAATTAGACAGCTGTTACGGGCTTCTTCCTGGGGGGGGGGGGAGGGTGTATGTGTGTGAAAAAAGTAGTTAGTCATGGTTGATTGGTTGGCAGGTGAGAGGCAGGCCGAAAGAGCAGACCTCAACCCCGGTAAACACAACTAGGTTAATGCACACCTCTGGGGGGCCTGGTAGCCTGGTGGATAACGCTCAGGACTCGTAATTCTGTGGCGCGGGTTCGATTCCCGCACCAGGCAGAAACAAATGGGCAAAGTTCCATTCACCCTAAATGACCCTGTTACCTAGCAGTAAATAGGTACCTGGGAGTTAGTCAGCTGTCAAGGGCTGCTTCCTGTGGTGTGTGTGTGTGTGTGTGTGTGTGTGTGTGTGTGTGTGTGTGTGTGTGGTGTGGGGAAAAAAGTAGTTAGTAAACAGTTGATTGACAGTTGAGAGGCGGGCCGAAGGAGCAGAACTCAACCCCAGTAAACACAACTAGGTGAATACACACACAGAGGAGCCTCATGGCTGAGTGGACATCGCTCGGTGTGTCCGCTTTCATATTCGGCCGAGGCACAAACAGATAAGCAGAGTTTCTTTCACCTTGATGTTCCTGTTCACCTAGCAGTAAATAGGTACACAGCTGCATCCTGAGGATGTGTGTGTATATGTGTGTTAGAGAGAAATATTTGTAGCAAATATAATAAAGGAAGATGGAATGGTTAGAAACGCAGGTCCAGAAGTTAATAGCTCGATTCTGTAGGCACAATTAGTAAATGTAAATAGTAAAATATAGAGTGAAAATATAGAGAGTTCCTCCCTGCCAGGGAGGAACAAGTATTGAAAAGTAAGGGGAGAGAAGGAAGGAGAAAAAAATGGTGGAATCAAACGGGAAGGGATAGAAAAAGAGTTGAAAGAAGGAGGTAGATGATTAAAGAAAAGGAATATTAAAGATGAAACAGAATAACGAGAGAAGAGAGTGATGAAAACGAAATGTAGGAAAGCTCCTGAGACGGAGAGAAGTAATATAGAGACAAAGAAAAGGAAGGAGAGAAGAAGGCTATTACAGTGAGACTTGGTATACTGGACACAGGCCCAGCGGCAGTTAGGAGAAGGGGTAATGAGAAGGAACCCAGCAGTAGTGAGGAGGGGGGGGGAGTAATGAGGAGATCCTCCAGCATGCAAACGGCTGCTGGAACAATGGATCTAATTCCCTGGCATCCTTGACATTGGAGTAGCCAGTGGCGCAGGGAGAGATAGCGCGCTCACTGGGGGCCAGGAGAGGGGGAGGACGGAGACTGGCGGGGTGCTGCCAGCCTTTGTTTACTCTCCCAGCATATTGTGCCATGGTGGGCTAGGGTAGGGTGGGCCAAGGAGGGCAGGGATGGGGAGGACAGAGATTCTAGGTGGGTCCATATGTGTGGGAAGTGGGTCAGAGAAGGTATAAATGGGCAAGACTTGGCAAGGAAAGGTCATGACAGGCAGAAAGTGGAAAATTGAGTATAATTGTGGCCAAAGGAGGGTCAGGGTGAGTGTAGGAATGTTATGGTGGTATAGGGCAGTTAAGGGTGGGTGCTAGTAGATAGGTGTGAGTGATCATGGTGTGCAAGTAGGTACCAAAGGATGGGATGTGCATGAGATGGTTATGGTGGGTGGTAACCCACCCTCCCCCTTCACACACACACACTTGTAGCAACTACAGGTCGAATGTCACCCAACTGATAAAGTGTCATTCGGAATGACCATAAACAAGACAGGTGGTGATGTCCAGCAGCATGTAAGAGCCCAGCACCTGATCTCGATGGACAGTATTTGTCGGAGCTTTGCTGGGTGGATGGATAGACATAAAGTAGATAGATGAATAAATGGATGGCTAGGTAATTGGATGGATAAATGGATGGCTAGGTAATTGGATGGATAAATGGATAGCTAAGTAATTGGATGGATAAATGGATAGCTAGGTAATTGGATGAAAAAACGAATAACAAGATGAATGAATGAACATGTGGAAGATGGATGGATATACAAATAACAAGATAGATAGATAGACAGATAGATGGGCAGAGAGATGGAAAGATAGTTGGATGGATAGATGCATAGAAAGAAGAATAGATACATGGATGGATAGATAGATAGATGGATAGAAAGATTAGTAGGTGCATGGTGTTTTGACCCCATGTTGCCTGGGTGGAACGAGTCTACCCATGTGAGAATAATTCTACCATCAAGACCTGATTGAGAGGTCAGAGGAAATATATATATTAAATATAAAATAAACGTCAGTGAATAATTAAAAATTACGAGCAGAGGATGAGCATTTAAATAAGTGACATGAAATGAGATGTCGATACTTTGCTGACATGGCGTGAGGCTAGCAGGACGTCGTGACCTCACTTGAGTCACAGCAGTCACCAGAGAGGGTTTGTACGTCGTGATCTCCCGGAAGAAGGAAAAATATAGTTCCCTGTGTTAGTGGTGGAGCAAAGGCTACTTGCTCACAAGTGTGGGGAAGTTGTTGGGGACTTAGTACAGCATTTCTCTGTGATTTTGATAATTAGAGGCAGCATGAAAGTGAGTGTTTGGTCGCTTCCTTGTGGAACTCTAATAGTGTTACTTCTTCAAGAGGAAGAATGCAAACAGGCATTTCTGTTGTGAAGCCTGCTGGGGCGACTCCGTGTACTCAAGTCAGGACTAGAAGAAGCCTTGTGAAGCAATCCTATAGCGATTTTTGTGGGTGGCCTGCGTGGGCGCCATTGTTGAGGACCAGCGGCCAGATCCACGAAAGCACTTACGCAAGCATTTACGAACGTGTACATCTTTCCTCGATCTTTGACGGCTTTGGTTACATTTATTAAACAGTTTACAAGCATGAAAACGTCCCATTCAACTGTTGTTATTGTTATAAACATTCTCCTGGTGCTTCGGAGCTCATTAACTGTTTAATAATTGGAAACAAAGCCGCCGAAGATTGAGAAAAGATGTACAGATTCGTAAGTGTTTGCGTAAGTGCTTTCGTGAATCTAGGTCCAGGACCTGAGTGTCCCTATGTCATAGATTCTGAGGTTAGCTCATGTAGCAGTTGTTATAGTGGTTACCTGTGCTTGATCGTGTGCCCAGCAATCATGGCAAGTGCTTATACATGTAGCATATACATTTTTACTGTGGCAGTGAGCTAAAATAGATGATTGTAGGTAAGAGAACATGCTGGAGGGAGTAGTGGTACGTCCTCCCTCGCTGAAGGTCAAACGCTGACTGGGTGGGGAAGCCCCCAGCCTTGCGACTGGGGCGGCACCCAGAGACGTGTTGTTATGGGTCACTTAGGACCAGTAACCGGGTTCTTGATGGATTAACCTTGTTTAGTGTGTCTGACCCCAATTCAGTAGTACGCTATCAAGAACTGTAGTAGTGCAATAAAAAATAGGGAGGGGGATGAACAATACACAGTTCCCTTTATCAATATATTTACACCTTCACCATTAAAACTATATTAGATTAAATAGATTATGTCTACACATATTTTCAATAGTGCCACTTTCACGCAGGGCACTTCTACATTGGCAGTGTTCATCAACTCCAGTGTTTTCCCCGCCCAATACCATATACGTGTACTGACGAAACACTGGCAAATTCACCTTTTACGTGGGCCAGTCTACTGACACAGTATCACGAGGTGCCTACACCCCACTATCACTCTCCAGTTACTCACTGGCAGAGGACCTCAGCCACACGCTGATCGGGGTCATATACAACCATATACAGGGATTGCTAACTCTTGGCAGAAGCCTCTAGCAACTGGCTAGCAGCACTTCACGATAGGCACCTCACTGTCGTCTGTTACTCTCCTAAGCCATTCCCGGGTACTCCGATCTCTACCAACACTGTGTAATTTAGCAGCTAGCACACTGTGCACATCGATGGCAGCTTAGTCTTCGTCCAGGCCAAGTTGAGAGTACGTGGACTGCCCAAGATAAACGGCCTTCCTCAGTACAACTGCTTCCACACGTCACTTCTGTGGATATAAAACATCAGTTAGATAGAAGTTACACTGGGGAAACCATGAGGAATCTCATTCACCTGGGAGTTGACATTATGCTCTGTAGCACAACAGATGCCGCTGATTGTGACACATCATCCACCAGAGATCATTCACAACGACCTTTCTGTCTGACCAAGGCAGGAAACAGGAGCCATTCATTGCTGCCACGTTGTCCACATAGCGTGCAATATCAGGGGGGGGGGGTTGGAGTGCAGACCCATAGATGGCGTTGAAATTGCCATTCTGCACTCCGACGAGGGTGACGATACCGTAACACGTGTCAAGACATGTTCCCAGTGTGGATTCGCCCAGGATGGGCCAGGACCGTCGTGGCGACACATTAATGTTTTAAGAGATGCAGGAGTTTTATTTTATGTGAATACATACATATGTTTTGTTAGAAAAACGTTTATTATGGCACGATGATGGGTTTGCAGGTTTGTGTGGGACAGCGCAACGTTTGTGTAGGGGAAATGCAACGTTTGTGTGGGAGAACTGCAACGTTTATCTGGGAGATCTACAACGGTTTGTCTGGGAGATGTTAGTGAGAGAACTTCGTGCCAGAGGAGAAGTATGAGCTAACCTGCAATGTGGAGTAGGACTTCTAGTGAGAAGTGGAACGTCCTGGACCTAGTGAATCATCGAATAGTGAAGGGTGGGGAAGCGTTTAGCGTCATTTTAGCGTTTAGCGTTCTTCTCCACTTCTAACACACGTCGTTCGTGTGAAGCGTTTAGAGAGAGCTTCACTGACATTTAAGAAGGACTTCATGTGCACCTGATTGGAGGAACTGCAGGAGTACCTTACATAATATTTTGAGGACCCAGACGATGATTGTAGTAGAGGACCTTGAGTAATGGAATAGAGGATTATATGGACCTTGTTGTTAAAGGAGTGCTTGATTGCGTTTTGGAAGGAAAAGCGCATTGCAAGGTGAGAGATTAATTTTTTGTAGAGTAGGAAATATGTGAACATTTTTATTGTGCCATGTATCACAGCCTGAAACAGAGAAAGAAGGTTTTGGCTGAAGTTTAAGCAGCAGCCTGATGCAGTTACAGGTTGGAGACATAAGGTGATATTGGAGTGTTATCAGTTCGTAGCAGCGAACAAATGACCAAATCCACAAGGGCCGTGACGAGGATTCGAACCTGCGTCCGAGAACATCTCAGACGCTGCCTTAATCGACTGAGCTACGACATGGTCAAAACAGTTGAAACCGAAGTTCTGAATTTACTGGATCCTGCAGCCTCTCCGAGACACAAACCAGGGTTTTACACAACTCCCCTATGCACTCGAGCTATGTCAATAGGCCGTTCTCCTCTTCACCCTTACTTCATTACACACAGAAATCACTATAGCGTGATGCATCAAATGAACAAATCCACAATCCACAAGCCCTTGTGGATTTGTTTATTTGATGCATCACGCTATTGTGATTTCTGTGTGTTTTGGTAGCAGCCAAAGAGGTTACATTGTTTTATCACTATTCTTGTATATGTATATCATATTGTTTTTGTATTAATATTATGTTTATTAGCTGGCTTTTGCTCTAGTACTAGTGAAGTTTCCTGGTTTGAGAGAGAGAGAGAAAGACAAGGCTATAATTTGGGTGATAGTGGACTGTAACTAAGGGAGATCTAGAAATCATCCCACAGTAAGGAGAGTGTGGGAAGTCACAGCAGCTCGAGAGCGGGTGTGTACTCATGACAACTAGGCAGTGTGAGCCGTACCCCTGAAATAAAGGTGACGCTGAACCCCCTCTCCCAGAACCAGACGCTTACCAGGGTGATCTCCTAAATAATTGCAAGCACTCCAGTGTCCATTGCTGGTCGACTGACGGTAGCGGGAATGTGGCTGCCGATGTCGGCTTTTCGTCTTTACACATGTAACAGTCTAGTGCAACAACCAGCTCTGTTGGTTAAAATCCCCAGCCCTCCTCCCGATAACACCAACTCCTACTCCTCTACAATCACTCCAAGTCGCCCCTAAAACCACTCTTAGTCTCCTTGACACCCACTCCTAGTGTCCTCCTCACCCATTCCTAGTCTCCTCCATATCTATTCCTAGTGTCCTCCTCACCCACTCCTAGTGTCCTCCTCACCCACTCTTAGTCTCCTCCACACCCACTCCTAGTCTCCTCTACACTCACACCCAGTCTTAGGAATGGGAAACTGGATACCTTAGGACTAAAACACTCTACAAATTTGCACGTGTTTTGCAATGCCTCAGGCAAAGCATACGGCGCAGTAGCCTATTTAGTAAACAAAAAGCAATCAATATTATTTACTTCTAAAGCCAGAATGGCCCCACTCAAGCAGAGGTCATTACCCCAAATGGAACTAATGGCTTTGTTAGTAGGTGCCCGATTGGCTCATTACCTGACCAAGACACTCAATAATATTCATTTTACTGAGATAGTAGTGTGGTCAGACAATGAGGCAATCCTACAATGGATAAAAAACAATAACAACAAAACTCCCTACGTTAGTAACAGAGTTATTGAAATTCGAGAGTTGTCAGCTGAATTTAAGTTGAGACATGTCGCTACCAAGGATAACCCAGCTGACTATCTCCTCCGAGAATTAACTTTAAGGCAACTAGTTAAAACCGAGATGTGGTTTAAAGAACCTCAATGGTTGGTCAGTGACCCAAACAAAAGCCACAAGTCATAGTTACCAATATCACTGTCCCCATTGAAGATCCAGAACCTCCTCGATCTTTAGCTATTGATCCTAAACATTATTCTAGTTTAAGTAAATTACTAGGGATTACCAAAGTTGTGTTTGAATTTCTTAACAAGATCGAAATAAAATATCAATTCCCTAGTCCAATTAAATATTGGGTCAAACAAGCCCAGATGGAAACCTATGGGAGAAATTATGAGCATCTCCCTAATAAACTAGGAAGGTCTTTAGGGATATGGTTTGACTCAGTCATTTTAAGATGTGGAGGACGTCTGCAACATGCAAAAGTTATATTAAAAAGTAGAGAATCCCATATTCCTTCCTCGTCACCACATCATTAGCAAACTCCTTGTAATACATTGTCATGAATATGGCACTTTACATGGGGGAAGAGTTAAACACTCTCACTGATTTAAGACAGAAGTTTTGGCTTCCTCACGGGCGTCAAATTGTCAAATCTATAATTAAATCTTGTGTAATCTGCCGGAGGTATGACTCTCGGGTGTGTCCTGCCCAGGACCTCCACCGTTACCTAAAGAATGAGTTGTACACCTTCGTCCCTCTGAGACCACTGGGGTAGACTACACAGGAGCCCTTATTTTAACAGGCATTCCGGACAAGATTCCGGTGAAAGCCTATATAGGCCTCTTTACGTGTGAAACCACAAGTGGTGTATATTTAGAAGTAACATCTGACATGGATGAAGATGCTTTCCTAAAAGCCTTTCGAAGGTTTGTAGCACGTCGATCCTGCCCCAAATTGATGATCTTGGATAATGGATCCAATTTTGTGGCAGGAGAAGCCTGCTTAAGGGAAATATGGTCTTCAGTGCAGTCTTAAAACAAAGATAGTGCTACTGGAAATTTATACCTCCCAGAGCATCCTGGCAACAAGGATTTTACGAACGAATGGTAGGCACTGTGAAGAGATTCTTAGGAAAGGCTTTGCATCGACAGAAATTTAGGCTTACCGAACTTCAAACCATTGTCACGGAAATAGAGGCACCAGTCAACAAAAGACACCTAACCTATCTTTCAGACAGTCAATGCTCATTCAGTCAATGAGCATGACTCAACAAATATTGCAGCGCAACAATGTAAATTAAAACTTAAACAGTATTTTAATTCTGCATAATTGCAGATGATAGTCATCTGATGGTGAGAAGATTTCCTGAGTCTACAGGAACAATTCAGTGACCGAGTAACTTAACCATTGAAAGTCATTGTGACCCTGATCATTGATGTTGCTGTAGATTTGAGAGCTTTCTTGATCCTAGATGACCCAATGATTAATATTTTAATTTTCTACAGTGACAGTTTAATGACCTTGATTCATACCTGTTTCACAGATATGGGACATCCATCATGTACATAACGTACTAACATACTAACATATAATGAATTGTAACCTCGAGGGAGAGTATCAGGTATGTTAATACTAAATCATGAACTGCGATCCGTGTTTTCTCGCCCCCGGAGTTATGTTGGAAATTTCCAACCCCCAAATAATAACCTCTAGTGCTATAAGATGCATTTTTTGTACTAGGATTATAATTTGCTAATACTACTAACCCGTAATGTAGTAATATTAAACTTATTGAACTGAGGCGTATAGGCGCCAGATTCTTCCTAGAAAATATCGCTGCAGTTGGGTCAGCTACCCAGCCCGGGACAATAAAATCCACATATTTAATAATCGAAATAAATCCAGTCTAACCTTGCATTATTTATTACCAGCAGACTGGATGGATGGATACCATGAGCACAGACGAACATCACCAGCAGACAGGAGATGGTCACCATGAGCACAGACGAACATCACCAGCAGACAGGAGATGGATACCATGAGCACAGACGAACATCACCAGCAGACAGGAGATGGATACCATGAGCACAGACGAACATCACCAGCAGACAGGAGATGGATACCATGAGCACAGACGAACATCACCAGCAGACAGGAGATGGATACCATGAGCACAGACGAACATCACCAGCAGACAGGAGATGGTCACCATGAGCACAGACGAACATCACCAGCAGACAGGAGATGGTCACCGTGAGCACAGACGAAGATCACCAGCAGACAGGAGATGGTCACTGTTATGACCACGCATACATCAGTATAATAATACTGAGGCTGGTGCATGATTGTGCTCAAACTATATAGTGATATCTTATCTGATTAACTTACTAGTAGGCATCCATCAGTCACAGGAGACTACGGAGTTGCGCTCTGGTTGTCGGCCTGGAGTGGCCTCACCAGGGCGCAAAGCCAGGATAGGTTGATTCGGAGGAGAAGCTGTTACCCAAGCAGCAGGTCCCTCCTCTCCACGGCGCTGAAAGTCTCCAATGGAAAGGCAGACGCCAATACGATTGGTTCCAGCGCCGTCGCAGGAACTGTGAGTTCCGGGGTTGACCTCGAAGGTGGTGAAGAAGGGCACAGGGACCTCCAACCCCGGAGACCGCCGTGGTCGGGGCCGGAGAAGAACCACCCCATCAAGGGCAAGAACGACCCCAGCCTCCTGAAGCAGAGCCTGGGCCGCACGAGCCCTCGAGAGGTGGACGTCCCGGTCCCACACCTACGGTTTCCAGACAAGGATCGTCACAGCCCCTTTTCACCCGAGGCCGGCCTCCTTCAAGACCAAGTAGAAGGAAGAATGATAATCATTAAATACAACAATTATTATTATGATAATTATTATAATAATAATTGTAAATACTTAGTATCATGAATATTGTAATTATCATCTAATCATCTTTGCCAGTATATTGTTATTAACTTGTGTATTGTCAGTGTATGACATAACTAAGTCTATAATAATTCTGTATCAAAGATGTATGCCATGTTATTGTGGACATATATTAGTTGTCTAGTGTATAGCAGTAGCCTAATGTCATGTAGCTTGGTAAAACATCTCTGTATGCTTATTGTATGTAATGCTACATAAATGCTGTATAGGTAACATTATGTGTACTATGATGGAAAATGTATACATTTAGGTCTGGGATGTATTACTCATATGTATACTGTGTAATTTCTATTTCAGTGTTGTTCCTTGCATTGTCCTCTGGTCATTTACTGAGATTATGGCGCTGTGAAATGTGTACCACCTAGACAAGCTTTTGATACACGTGTTGTATATATATCTACTTTATTTTGTATTCTTGTATGCATATGTATTAACGGTTGGTCGACGTCTTGAATCCTCCCTTAACCCCCACTCCCCTCTCCCCCCCTATGATGTATCGACTCGCGCTAGTGTTACCATGTCTTACCAATACGAATTCTTTGTGTACATACTTTTATATCATGATTAATTCTTTAATGTACTGAATTCTTATTTGTATTATTATGTAAGGTTGTGTATTATAATCTTTATTTAGTTGAATAGTAAATTAGAAGTTCATGATTGAGTTATGTCTGTATATGAGCTTGAGAGATTTGAAAGAGTGGAATCAGTTGACTCATGGAGTTGGATACAATGTCGCGCCCTTGCGAGGTTTGGCTGAAGGCGTCACTACTCTCTGACCATCCCAGGCCAGAGCATCTGTGGCGTTTCAGTCCGAGATTTGTGACCCAATTTGTGTATTGTGACTGCTAGAATAATTCTTAAGTGGATGTAATATATACATTGATCATTTCTACTGTTGTGCATCTTTTATACCAGTTGTTAGGTGCTGTTATATGTCTTAGTGAGGTGATTTATTCTGAGGAACTTAAGTAATGCCAAAGTGCTGCAGAAGACGGTCACAATGAGCACAGACAAAAAAAACAGCAGACAGGAGATGGACACAATGAGTACAGTCGAACACCACCAACAGACAAGTGTTTGACACCATTAGCACAGCCAAACACCAGCAGCAGACACGAGATGGTCACCATGAGCACAGGCGAACACCACCAGCAGAGAGGATTGGAAAACCATTAGCACAGTCGAACACAACCAGCAGACAGGAGATGGTCACCATGAGCACAGTCGAAGCACCACCAGAGTAGTCAAGACATAAGATCATCAACATTCACAAAAGCAACTGCAAGAAGCAGTGACCAGTCAAGATCAACAGAACCTTGCTACACAAGAGACAGACATCAACAGATAATGCAGTCTGATATGCAACAACACCAACAATGAAGTATTGAACAGCAGAGATGCACAGGTTCCAACATCACAAGTGACGAGCACGAACAATCAATGCAGCTCGATATGCAGCAGCATCAACAGCGAAATACTGGATGGCAGAGATGCACAGATTCCGACAACACAAGAGACGGCCACGAGCAATCAATGCAGTCCGATGTGCAGCAATACTAAGAGCAATGTGATGGAAAACAGGGATGCACAGGTTCCAATAATGCCGGGGATGACCATGAGCAATCAGTGCAGTCTGATGTGCAGCGTCACGACTTGCGAGGTGGAGAATATAGACGTCGATTCCGAAGAGGAGTTCTACTAGAACAGGCAACACCAACCGCAACGGTCATCTGGCCATTACGAATACTCCAGTGGAACACACAAGGTCTTGGAAATAAAAACCACACCCTTCAGGAAGCTGCAATCAGCACGAAAGCAGATATAATCGTTTTTAAATAATTTTTTCCATACCACGAAGTCCTTCAGATTAAATGAATATCAGCACTATGTAATACCGTATAAACAAACGGAAGACAATCATGTGGGGATGGAGTAGAGGTATTAGGAGTATCAGTGAATTTGGCTAATATTGAGCTCCTCATACACAACGTCTACCAGCCCCTTGCCATACCGACGCATGAAAATGTAATTATTGCTGAGGATTTTTATGTTCACCATCACGAGTTAGGTACGACTGGGTCAGCTAATGCAGATGGGCACCATTTAGCTGCAGCTCTGCGAGAAGTACCTAAAATTACACTTCTTAAAACTGGGTAACGCATTCACATTTAATGAGGTTCCCTTGATCTTACATTAATCTCAACAGCACTCAAACATCAGGCGAATTGGGAGGTAGACCCGGTGATCGCCAGTGACCACTATGCTACTGTCACAACACTAAACATAGAACGACCTCCTACGCCACCTGCACAACCTCGGTGGAATTTAAAAATAAACTGGAATATATACCAAGAGGAACTTGAAAAGTGGTATGCAACATATACGCCACCTGAGGATTTGAACATACACGAGAGCATTCTCCAGGAAGCCATTGCAGCTGCTGCAAACAAAGCTATTCCAAACATTATCCTAGGAAACACAAAACGAAAGAACTATTGGTTCTATAGTAATGAAGTTAAAGAACAAAACCACAGAGTCAGAATCTTCAGAAAACATCTAAAGATAAACCCCCACACCAGTAGAAAGAACTCTGCTATGAGCGGTGATATCTGAAGCAAGACGAGTTTCTAGATAGGTAGAGGCAAGATGGTTTGAGTGGTGTCAGCTTCCTGCAATGGTCAGTAGGCAGCAAGAACAATTAAAACAATAGAGGTTGACAGCCATTCATGAGATCATAGCTACAAATGACGTTCTGAGATTAGGACAGTTAGACTTGTGTTGTCTAACAAGTTATTGTGCATAACTTGTTAGCACAAATCGACACCATCGTTTCCAGGGAAGACAGTATATCATTACAGTATACTAAATTATTTGCAGAGCTCTTATTTCAGTGTGTAATTTTACTGTTATGGTTGTTATTTACGGTGTAAACTTATCCGCAGGTAAATTGAGTAGTGAAGTTACTAATGTGGCATTACTCAAAGATGGGAGACCAGGTGATTGTCTGGCTATATACCAACATGCTCTACAGAATATTGAACCCTTCGAGTCAGCTAAAGGCTTATGTTTTCATTCACTAATTTGTAGTCTAACTCTAGTAACATTGTAGTGAATGTCTACCACACGATAATTTCGATTAATAGACAATATAATTAGATAAACCACCAGCTAGTGTAGGAAACGATTTATGGGAATTTAATATCATACAGTTCACTTTAAATTCATACAATCCGCTATCAAAATAAATAAATTAACCAAAGAAATATATCAATATGATTTCATCATATTAATTTATGATATACTCAGTCTCCGTTCTCACACCTTCCACTGTTTTTCTCTTCTCTTCACTTTTTTTGTTTCTCTCAATTTTTTCTCTTCTCTCTCTACCCTCAGTGCTTCCTCTCTATTATTTTCCTCTTATTTTTTCACTCTCAGCACTTCCTCTCTCTCTCTCTCTTTTTCTCTTCCCTTTTCACTCTAAGCGCCTCATGCCTCTGTCTCTTTTTCTCTTCCCTTTTCACTCTAAGCGCTTCCTGCCTCTGTCTCTTTTTCTCTTCTTTTTTCACTCTTAGCGCTTCCTCCCTTTCTCTCTTTTTCTCTTCTCTTTTCACTCTAAGCACATCATCCCTTTGTCTCTTTTTCTCTTCTTTTTTCACTCTCAGCGCTTCCTATCTCTGTCTCCTTTTCTCTTCCCTTTTCACTCTAAGCATTTCCTCTCTGTCTCTCCTTTTCTCTTCTCTTTTCACTCTAAGCGCTTCCTCTCTGTGTCTCTTTTTCTCTTCTTTTTTCACTCTCAGCGCTTCCTATCTCTGTCTCCTTTTCTCTTCCCTTTTCACTGTAAGCGCTTTCTCTCTTTGTCTCATTTTCTCTTCTCTTTTCACTGTAAGCGCTTCCTCTCTTTGTCTCATTTTCGCTTCTCTTCTCACCCTCAGTGCTTCTTTTCGCTGTTCCTTATATTCTTATCTTTCTAGTCTCTGTGCTTCCTTTCTAATTTTGTTTTGTTTCTCTGAGTCTATTTCATTCATTATTTTCTCTTTTCTTATCAATTCTAAGGTGTTTATTTCCGTTTGTGCGCATTTCCAGGTAAACCTATCACGGATTTCTTCTAGCCCTAATGTTATACACAATACTCGTTGTAGAGGCTTGGAAGCTATCCAACAGCTGTTGTTGAGCTGATAGGTAAACCCGGTCCCGACCTCATGCTGGGTATGATCCATTTACCCTCTATGAGATGAAGTAATTTTGTCTGTCTAGTCTTTTGGCTTGGTAACTATTTTTATGTTACGATCTGGTATGAGAAACTAAACTGTTTCTTTTCTAAAGTAGACGTAATATTGCGGGAAGCTGAACATAATATCAGACATTATATTTTTATAGTTAGGTTGGAATGTTCTATATATTGTGTTGTTTATAGGTTACTTTATTATCTGGAGAAAGTACTAAGCCGTTGACGACTATATAGCACCTGTAAGGGATAGGAGCATTATGATTTAGGATAGAACGGTTGAAAAGATTGGTGCCCATCCACTGGGACAGTCGGGGATTGTTGGGTATAGTAATTGTTACTGTGTAGTGAGGTTTGTTTTGTAAGATGATGTGGTGTTTTGTGAACAAAATCTATATTTTTGTGTAAAATTATTCTTTGCTGAATCGTTAAGAGAATTGTTTATACTGCTTTGGTGATTGTACATTTAAAAGTGTAAAGAAAAGGTTTCGGTATATTGTTGTGGTAACAGTTTAAATGTTTCTATAGTGAAGTAAATATTCCATTATATTATGCGGTTGTTTTTTATTGTTAATTAAATATTAAACGTCATGTATACTGATGATATACTCTCATTATGATCATGTATACTGATGATATACTCTCATTATGATCATGTATACTGATGATATACTCTCATTATGATCATGTATACTGATGATATACTCTCATTATGATCATGTATACTGATGATATACTCTCATTATGATCATGTATACTGATGATATACTCTCATTATGATCATGTATAATGATGATATACTCTCATTATGATTATGTATACTGATAATATATTCTCATTATGATTATGTATACTGATGATATACTCTCAATATGATCATGTATACTGATGATATACTCTCATTATGATCATGTATACTGATGATATATTTTCATTATAATCATGTATACTGGTGATATACTCTCATTATGATCATGTATACTGATGATATACTCTCATTATGATCATGTATACTGATGATATACTCTCATTATGATTATGTATACTGATGATATACTCTCATTATGATCATGTATACTGATGATATACTCTCATTATGATTATGTATACTGATGATATACTCTCATTATGATCATGTATACTGATGATATACTCTCATTATAATCATGTATACTGATGATATATTTTCATTATAATCATGTATACTGGTGATATACTCTCATTTTGATCATGTATACTGATGATATACTCTCATTATGATCATGTATATTGATGATATACTCTCATTATGATCATAAATGCTGATGCTATACCCTCATTATGACTATGTTTACTGATATAGTAGTAGGCATCCATCAGTCTCAGGAGACTGTGGAGATATGCTCTGGATGTCGGTCTGGAGTGGCCTCTCCAGGGCGCAAAGCCAGGATAGATTGATATGAGTAGTAGGGTGTAAGACTCACAGAACATTTTTTTTTTTCAGGCCAGAGGACCCCTGTGAGTTGTACAACTCACAGAACATTTTTTTTTTTCAGGCCAGAGAACCCCTGTGAGTTGTACAACTCACAGAACATTTTTTTTTTCTGGGAAATATCACGCGTGTAAGCCAGGGTTTTCAGGTAAATTTTTTGTCACAGATTTTAGAAGTATGGAATTCTTATAAGAAAAATAATTTCCGAGACTTAGAAGTTTGTTAAGGCCTTATGGGAGAAATTCAAATATCGTGTGTAGCGCTTTAGGGTTTCCATGAGAACTCTACGGACATATTTTACATGTTTTCAACTTACAAAAATCGTCTATGTAAGCCTTAGTTATTCATGTAAATTTAGAAAGTTATCTGTGTAAGCCAGGGTTTTCAGGGCTCGTACCTCACATCACCTCCCTCCCCCCTTACCTCGCAATCTCTCGCGTCACCTTTATTTACCTTACGCCCGGCCAGCCAGACGCTTCGTGTAGGTCTCCTCTTATCATATCTTATCTTTTCTTCTCCATAATATCTGGACGGTCCCTCCACTCTCTCTCTCTCTCTCTCCTCTTCATATTATTCCCTCTTCCTATTTTCTGACATACTAATGTTTTATTCCTTTTTCATTAACCAGTCAGTTTTATACAAATCAACCGAAGCATCTCAATGTAACCTTTAATACTGAAACTGTCTCAGAGACTAACTAAGCTGGCCCCAGCTACCTGCCCCAGGCTATCTGCCCGAGGCAATCATCACCTGATTACCTGCCCAGACATCTACCAGTCATTGTCAGCGTTCGCCACCGTAATAATTTATATATATACATTAGGCGTTAATAAAACTTATTTATTTATTTATAATTTATTTAGTCATCTAATTCATAGTTTACACAATTTATAATAAACTATTCATTTAGCCCGAAGTTCTAAGAAGCTCGCTCCTCAATCCGCTTGTATAATATCCGTCCTATTCACTCTTCATCTCTGTAAAAAAAGAATAACAGTTTCAGATAGCGTTTACACATGTACAATATTTATCAGACACATAAAACCTCGAAACAAATGTACTCACCATTTTCCGTTAGATAATTTGTTATAGCCTCATTCAGCCAGTCGTCTCCAAGCACATTTTCCAACAAATATCGCTCTTATCATAACACAGCGTTTCATAGCAGCTCGGCATATTTTTAAATAAAGCATAAGATAGCCTCATTACGTTCCTATCATTCTGCATATATTCTCCATAAGTAAAACTAGTTTCAAATAGCTTTATTGCAGTTTTTAGATCCTTGTTTGAAAGATGGTAACAGAAAAACATCGCATATAGCCCGCATACGTAAGTATTTAAACTCTGAAGTCTCTCTGTAAACGTGTATACATCACAGTCTTTATAATAATTTAAAAACTCCAAAATGTATGGCGAATACACATTTATTCCATATGAATCGAGTATAACTATTTTCCGTTTAGATTTATATACAGCAATCCAGTGACCCATTACTTCCTTAGAGTCTCTTCCTAAGGTATTTATTATAAACATAATCGGTTTATCCCGTATTTGCTTCATTATTCTATATATATCCGTCGCTAAATAGCATCCAATATATTTAGCTTTACTACCTTTCATATTGTTCAATGCCATATTAATTTGTTTGCAGTTCATGCTCTTGTATCACACACAACTCGCCTATCAGAATAAATTCTCAATACTCCCGTTGTAATTCCGAATAAAAAATTAACTTTATTTGATTTCGCTGGAACAGCAAATTCTAATGTAATTCTCAGGTTACCCAAAGCCTCTATAGGAAGGGTATCTCTCAATTCCTCAGGCGTTAGTCTAAATGCCAGTAACGTTCTTCCTTTTATAAATGAATTATATGTCAAGGTATTGCAAGCATTAAAGCCTACAGTATTTTGAGTCTCGTAGTATAGTTTCGAACATTTATTCGGGAACTTGCAAGTTATATTAAATAAGTTTGTCCCATCACGTGTAATATATACATTAGATAAATCGCAGTGATCGAAATAAAGTGGATTAAGTGTATACGCTCCTGATATTGCTTCCATATCCATCATCATAATAAATAATTTATCTGGGATAATGCTCCCCCCATGGCTGGTCAATACTTAATCTCTGCTGCCCATTACCGAGAATGAACGTCTTATGGAGTGTCTTATCAAACGTATATGTAACTGGCGTATTTTGTTAAGCCAGAGCTCTATTAATAGCCTCCAATCCAGATGCAAATGGAGTTATCCGATCAATCCACATTCTAGCTAGTTTTATGTTAAACTTATATCCAGATTCAATACTGTTTATAACCCACGGATCACTGTTAAGTTCTAATCTCAAACGAATATCAATTCCATCCAAAAGATATTCGCTCAAAGTTGTAATATCCAATAGCAGTTTAAAGCAACAATTTACTCCCTCAGTTTTTAACTTTACAAATCTAGATTTAAGGTCTTCTGAGGCATTCTTAAAATAATCTACATCATATTTTTCAGGAAAAACATCATTATAGAAATACGTCAGTTCTTTAAATCTTTCAGCTTTACATTCAGAAAGCGTCGTCATTAGCTTTACATATGATAAATATGAAAATAATGAATTAGTTTCCACCACTTGCTCATTTAAATAAACAGTTACAGCTTTAAACATTGTCTGGGACAAACCATTGACTATTGATGCATTTTTAATATCCGCTAAAGCCGTAATTCCGTCAGGTCCCGTTAATTCAACCATCAGTTCTAGCGTCAAGCTCGAAAGATCAATAAATTGTCCCTTAACTCCCGGGATTCGGAATTCAATATAAGAGTCTTTAAATTTATTGTTAATACTTGAATTCACAGGTAAAATATCCTGTGTCTGTCTTGAAAATATCGTACTTTCAACCATTCTATGCGGATTAACTTTAGGAAAGCCATCGCTTATAGCAGCTGTATAATTTTCTAAAGGAACTTGCAATGCTGCACTAGGAGCATTTACACTCATCATGTCTGCGTCTAGCATACAACTAGTACTGTTTTATGAAAACACGTCTTTATATCTATCCATTTTCTTTATATAGGCAGGTCTTTTCGTTTTTCTTTTCGTTATTCGGCCACCTGCTAACAATTTAGGACCTATACTTTTCAATGTTTCCATACCGCGTTTTCTAATTGAATCTTTCAAAGTACCTTGACCAGCATTTATATCCTGCAAAACATTCTGTCCCATTGTCAATGCAGCTGGCATAATAGTTTTTAATAGGAAAGGAGTTGCTCTACGAGCTAGACCAGTTAAGAAACTTAATATTCCACCTCCTCTTAAATGTCTTCTATCAAAAACAGTAATATCGCCCAGTGCTCCACCTCTCTTCCCTCGAGGAGCGATAAATCGCCCTACCTCGTCAACAGACAGCGGTACAAACCCGACCCTCATGTTTAAACAGACCAAGAGAGAATGATAAACTCCCTCTACTCATGCCATTATATATCAACGGGTCTAATATGTAATACTGCAATCGTACATCCTTCCTTTTCAAAATATACAGGCTCCCCATCTTGATCTGTTAATCTAATACTGATGCCATCAATATTAGTCGTATTTAAATGTTTATATAATTTCCTGTGTGTTACATTACTTTGAAACGAAACAACATCCAAGATATTTACTATCTGATTACCAAACATGGTGGGCTGCACACAAGAAATCTATACGGCCTCCTGGCCTAGGATGATAATAGCAAGTATCTTGTACAAATAACCTGTTATTAGGTAGCTTATTCATAATAAAAATATCATAGGCTTTACCTACTTCAGCTCCAATAACTTTACATATATTTCGACCGAAAGATAAAGAAATTCGAACAACTAATTTTCCATCCTTTGTAATAAATAATTTTAACAACTTCTCACTAAATGCTGCATTAAACTTAATTCGATTAATACTCGAATCATATTTCATATAAACGTCCCCGTGATCTGGGAAATTATAATTAAGTACGGGTCCTATAAAACTCAGTGAACCTTTTGAAAATATAGTAGAAATTTCTCTATTTAAAATAGTCGTTAGCTCTATGCAATTATCACTGGCTAAAATATCCGACTTTAAAGTGAAAGATGTATTCACCGTACTCAAATCAGATAAATTTTTATTAGACACTAGAAGTTGAACTGAAATAAAACTTTCCGGGTCATTCCTCCTAACAGCGAAATAAGATGGAGGCAGGAATATATTCTTCAGGCACACCTCATAAGCTTTATTCGGGTCTAAAGGCAGCTGATTATGTAATCTATTTTCAAAAGCATTGGGAGCATTGTTTTTAAATACATCAGTATCAGAGTTACTCGCTGCATATATAACGTAACTATCCATCCTGTAGACTAATAGTAAATGATAAAAATAAACAGAAACTCACCTTAATATGATATCCAGGTAGACTCTCCTTCATCTCCAGCCTTGATCTTCCTCTTCAAACTTGGAGGAGAAAACACTTGATTTTTCGCATCTACATTTCTAAATAAATTCTTAGGTGTAGAGGTCAAAGAGAAGAACAACTTTGCTATTGGCAGTTTATCTTCTGGGAATAACAATTTCGGAGTGCACATCCTGCCTAAAACGTCATCAACAATATTGATCCCAGTAACTGGCGATGTAATGTTCCCTTCCTCATCCCACTTTACAAGTCCAGTTGTATTAAAATAATTTAACAAGGAGACAGCAAAATCATAATCCTTAAGCTTTAATCTTAAGTCTATCAAGTGTTGTATAACAGGATTTGTTCTCACTGTCATCGTAGGCTTCTCAACACTTACTGCCGTAGGCTTCTGTTGATCAATAGCTTTTCGTGGTACAAGATAGAATTCTTTCATTATTCCTTATTAAATTGCCTTGAAATGAAATTTATAGCTATGGGAAGTAAAATGCCTAATAAATTACCTCCTCTTTTACTTGTTAATATGTCTTTCTTGAGTGAAATAGCCTTTTTCTTACAGGCTAATGTATGGAGTAGAGCTCTATATTTAGAAAGTCTCTTTAAAATAGGCTTCCCAACTTCAATTTTATTTTTTAAGAAATTATTAAATATTTCTGATAAGCAAAGTATATGTTCCTTTTTAAGAGTCTTAATTAACTTTTTCCTAGAATTATAACCTAATCTAGCTAATAGTTCAATAAATCCACGATACTTGCTAACTAAGGGCTGCTTCTTCATAGTTTCTTCACGTCATCTGAATTCACCCACTGATCAAATGAACTGTCGTAACCGACGTATCTAACTTTATATAAAGTAGTATTACCAACTTTACGTTTACTTATAATTCTCTCAATTTCAAATGTATCTGACAAGTAGGTGGGAGTCAACTCCTCTCTATAAAATCCGCCTTCTATAAGTCTATTATTTAAGTCCTTTAGATAATATAAAGGCACGGGTTGTTTAGTATCAATTTGAGCAATTGTAAATATTTCCTTAGTGTTCTGTTGATGAAAACCTCTTTTGAACTTTGAAATACTATTAGATAAGGCAAGCCGTACTGTATCTCCTACAGACAGATGATTACTGATGCGTGGCTTAGTCTGCTGCTCTCCTTTATACATGAGTTTAAATTGCCTAGTCACATCTTGAGGCGAAGATAAAGCATGTACATCAATAGGTATTTTTCCCTTTAATCCTCTATGTGGTGTTCTATTATACGTTTTAACCATATCAGGTAAAACATTTATATAGGTTAAGGTGTTATAAGCCGTTAAATATTTATATATCTTAGTTTTCAATGTTCTTATAAATCTCTCTGCAATGCTGGCTTTAGTTTCCTGAGAAAATACACTGTACAGATCAATGTTTTTACTGTCTAACAATCGTTTCATATATTTATTATAGAATTCACCGCCCTTATCAGTGTTAAGCTTCCTTACACCTTTTGATGAAGGTAAATCCAGAACAGCTTTCATGGCTTCACTTACACTCTGACCTGATTTAGTGGATAGTGGAACTACATGTGCAAACCTTGAAAATATATCAACACAAACTAATAAATATTTAATATCGTTGTTGTGCTTAGCTAACAATGTCATATCAGCCAAGTCACTGGTAAAGAAAGCTTTAGGTCTAGGTGCTAAGATACGTCTTCGTTTAAATTTACGTTTTTTTAATAAATGTAAGGTATATGCATTAGACGTTTTTAAATAGTCTTTCACATCTTTTATAGTTATTTCAGGGATTGTTTTCTTTGCAGCCTTATACAATTTTAAAACGCCACCAAACCCACCTATGGACTTGGGGTCATTGTATATCTTATTAAGAGTTTGTGTAATGTTCACCATTGATACACTATTTCATATGGGGGTTCATTTACAATATTTCCCCTAAATATTATGGATTCAGGTGTTTTAACGCCCAAGTCAACAAGTAAATACCCATACTGTCGAGAAATCACTTTCTTATATATATCTAAAAATTTCTTGGCATCTTGTTTTCCAAATATTTATCTGCCTAATGTTTCTATCTGGGACAAGTCTCTTGATTTAAGCAGAATAAAATGAGAAGCATTTAAACTTATAGATCTAGAAAATTTCCCACTGAAAAATATATTTTGGGTTATAAAAATAACAGAGATGTTCTCATGCCGTCCCTTAGTAAATATATCACTTACTATTTTAGAGTTTGTAGATTCAACATACAAGTCATCATAAACAACTAATATATGAGATGTGTCCTCTGGATCACGATCATCTAAAGGGTTTACAATTTCAGAGAAAAAAGATATCTTATGTTTAATGAGTGGATTAGTTCTCAACTCTTTATACCCGCTTCCACAGATAATTATTTTTGCAAAGTTTTGCTGATATTTCTCTATCATTTTAGCACATAAATAGCTCTTCCCACCATTTGAAAATCCAGCAATAATAATTCTTGACGGTTCACTAAATATATTCAACTGGGATTCAGTAATAACTTTTTTCTGCCCTTCCATGTTGCTAGGATTCAATAGACTAACTACAAATATATAATGAAAGGAGTATTTAAACGAAATCTACATTCGAGTTTTTATTTTAAACATAACCAATAAAATCATAGTCATAACATATCCAATACAGTAATAAAATCATAGAATATACAATATCAAATATCATAGCCAATAAAATCATAGTCATTTCATATCCAATACAGTAATAAAATCATAGAATATACAATATCATAGCCAATAAAATCATAGTCATTTCATATCCAATACAGTAATAAAATCATAGAATATACATTATTATAGACATTTGAATCATAGTCATTTTCATATCAAATACAGTAATAAAATCATATCCAATACAGTAACAAAATAAATTATAGTCATAACATAGCCATTTGATCATATCCAATACAGTAACAAATCATATCCAATACAGTAACAAAATAAATTATAGTCATATCATAGTCATTTCATATCAAATACAGTAGCAAATCATAGCCAATATAATATAAAAGACATTTGAATATAGTTATAGATAATACATAGACAATACAGTAACAGACTTAGTTGTTGTTAGGGAATAATTGCTGAGCGACTCTATCCCGCTTTTCCCAAAGATTAAAAATGGGGAACAATTGACGTCTTGGTTGGGGATTATCTACAATTACTGGATCCCCTACCTGCACCTCTTCCTCTACCTGAACCTCTTCCTCTACCTCTTCCTCTACCTGTACCTCACGCTCTGGAATGTCTGGGTGACCGTAAGCTAATGACTCTGTGGGACTAATGAGGTACCTCTTGTCATCAAAAGCTGACAGACCGCGCTTAGTTGTTTTACACGTGCATATCTGTCCATTAACATTACGAATGGATCGGGATACAAAATTAAAAGTTGTATTTGTCTCTAATGTGTTCTGAAAAGATGCATGTGTTATTTTCTTTTGTTGATGATAAGGAATCCCTTTACATTTACATAAATGTTCATTATCAAGGGTTAGGAGAGAATAAGTTTTAGGCTTGAGTGCAATTAATTCAGTTATAATTTTCTGCTTTACTTCTGACTTGAGGAGTCCTAGTTCACCTTTGCGAGTAGCAGAATACATGGGATGATCTTTGTCAAAATTACTGAAATCCATATAATCTACTAGAGGAGCTTTAGTCATTTCTTGGAAAGCATCTTTACAGGTCAGAGTAAATATGAATGAGTCTGTATCTGTATAAATTAGTCTAGCTCTCTCCCCATAATGGGCTTTAACTACATTATACCAGAACTCGTATAAACGCCTCTTGGCTATCTGCAAGATCTGATATCCCATGTAAGAAGGAGTGGTAACTTTAAGGATGTCTTTCATTACTGTACAGAGAACCCTATCTTGACCTAAAGAGACAGCTCGTTTATACAAAGGGTTTCTTGCATGAGTTAAGAATGAATGTTTTGTCGTTACTAGATGGTGAGTATTAGCATATCTAGATATATTTGTCATTGATTTCCCGTACAGACTATTACTTATGAGTTTAAAAGCTTTTTCTTTAACTTTACAGGTGGTATTGGCTCGTTCTCGAATGTTGGTTGAAAAAAATCTTTTAAATAGGGAGCCTGTTTAAATTCATAGATTGTTTTTACTCGTTCAACTTCTAGTCCAAGTTTTAATAGCAATTGAAGGAAATCAAGGCTTACTAAGTAGTCGTTTTGGGGCAAGTGGGATGCAATTAACTTAGTATTTTTAGGTGAGAGCTTACGTTTTTCATCATTAAGGGTTTTCTTACTGTACTCTGACAAAAACTCCTCAGTTATATTAGTATGAGACAGTACAAGGGGCAGATCATCAGTATATCTAGCTACCTCGGGAGATACATGTTTTGTATCGCATAAAATCCAATAACCTTTGTCTTGATTACAGGGGATATGTTGTAACCCTTGCCCTAATAAGGTATCCCGCTCAAGGTCAGTTAATTGTCTAATCCCTCCCTGGGGAAGTACCTCAGCCATGCACGCTGCATATAAGCTGTTAAAGTCGAGGTACAAAATGTGAGTATCGTCATCAGAGCTAGGGTTAGATGTAGTGTGCTCGTTAACAGCCTGTGTAAATTGTCTAATGGAAGATGTGAACCCTCCTCTAAGATTCCTTCTCAACAAATCATATATATTCTGATCATACACATAGTCAAGTACAACTTTTGATTTAAATAAGAACGCATCCCAAGCATAACTAGGAAGTGATACATAGAAAACAATATCTAGTTCATAAATTTCTTTCAATGATGTTCGCCAAAGTGTAAATATATCAACTAGCATTCCCACGTCAACTTTTAAATATAACATGAGGTAATCCTTGATGTTTGTACAGTTCCCTAAATTAAATACTTTAAGAGCATTGTTATAATCTTCTTCAGAAAGTGGAGAGTCATGTAAAACATTGTAAAACTTATCTCGCGAAGGGAGCTGAGGTTCGTCTAACACGTCCATGGAAGAAATATAATCATAACATAGGCTTTGTTTACCTTTAATTAACAGAGCTTTAGCTTCATCGGATACGCCATTTAGTATGTGTTCAGTGTACTTGGTGGCTTTCTTACCGGCAACGTGCTCGCTTGCTAAGGTTCCTAATGACCCATTAAGGAGAGCTAGGCTATCTAGGAATTTAAGTTTACCTATGATGACTTGCATAAATTTCAATCCTTCCTTGGTTAGAATTTCTACATCGCGGTGAGGATTTTTGGACAGTTCTTTAAGTATAATTCCAAGATCATAGGCAGCATTATGGGAAAATGTGGTCAAGTATCTACGAGCATTTTTACATTGTAAATTGCAACGAGCACAATAAGCACCTAAGTAATTATTTTCCTGAATAGCATGATTATGATGTCTATGTTTATCTTTCTTATCCTTGAAAGTTTGATGACACAATTGACACGTATTTTGTCTTTGAAACATTCTTTCCTGTTCTCTAGACAAGTTCTTAGGGAAGTTGGGGAGCTGAGCAAGAATAGCTTTCCATGAGGCTTCTAGCTTTGTAATAAAATGATTGACCGCGTCTGGGCCTACGTATGAATACGTTTCTACGACATTGAATTCCCTGTCTAAAATCATGTAAGCATAAGCAATTGCTTTATGCTTACATTCCACCATGCCTCTAGGATTTTGACGGTCTAATAGACATTCAAAATCGTAATAGGCGGTGTGAGTTGGGCTATAGGTCCTACCGTAATTTTTAAAACTGATTTTATCATTTTGACTATAGAACGAAAATACTTGGGATACAGTGCATGACTCTTCGTGAGCCTGAATTTCATCTAAGGGGGCATGCAAAAGGCAAATTTTACAGAATTTATGAGTGTTAGGAATATTATACGGATTATGGTTAATACTCTTTACAAATTTATCAAAGTCCTTGATCAGACAGAGATGCTTGCCTTCTAATAACAACAAAGGGACTTTATCGGCATACTTTTCCTGGCTTTTCCTAGCTAAACTAAGATAGTATCTGTTACTTTCATGAGTTATTGTATAAATATAAATAGAAATTTTGTTAAGCTTCTCTATTTTCTTAAGGTTATCAAATGATACGGGGAATCTGATTTCATCTGCCCATACTACGAACCTTCTACACCATCGAAGGCTTTTGTAATGATGTCTAACGTTTTTTATAGTCCTGCCCAATGCTAAGTTTTTATATGCCGCAATGCACTGTAACAAACACTCATCTCCTTCACTTTCAGGATTAAATACTGATTCTTTACCCTTTAATTTTGCAGGATATGGTACATATGATCCAAGGTGCATAGGGTGGCGAATATATGAAAAATTAATGGCAAAGCCTGACATGGAATGAATTCCTATACTTGAGGATTGGACATTTTTTAGGCATTCGTCAATTTTAGCAGACATTTCGTCAACCCATGAATTTACGAGAACTTCAACCTCTTCCTGTGTAACAGTCTGAGTTTCTCCTCTAATTGAAAATACTTCGTCTAATATTTCATATTGATCGTCGGCATGATTAAGTTTTTGCAAAATTATGCTTACGTCTGGGTAAATGTGAAATGAGGGAGGGAATTCTTCCTGTATTTGTCTGAACTGATTGTCTATATATTCTATAAAAAATTCCCTATACCTATTTATATATAAGCTGGGGTCGGCGTCTAAATGTCCGGGAATGGAGAAAGAATGTCTCGAGAATGAACCTTCGAAATGGTGTATGACTTCTAACACTCGCGGAACAACGTTATCTAAGTTAAGTACCTCTGGGGAATCTGGAGCGTTGACTTCTTCATCTGATATGTCGTGAACAGGGGGTTGATTGTCTTCTTCTTCTTCATCTGAGGATGCCTGCTGGTTGCCGTCTGGTGCATCTTCTTCTAGCTCCTGGGACAGCTGGGGTTGACTGCGTACAGGCGTGCTCCACTCAGAGGGTTGGGTTGAATCCAGGGGCGATTCTGTAATATAATATTAGCAATGAATAAACATTAAGAGGAAAACAAATTTGAAAACAATAAGAGGATTTGAAAACCTTAATAGGAAAATATCGTGTAAATAAGAGGAATTATTAAAAGGGAAAGCAAAAAGTCTAAATAAGAGGAAAAACTGAATTACAGATAAATAATAATATTACTTACGAGCTGGGATGTTGATTCCACCAAGTATGAGATTCTCTTGATCACGAATAGGAACTCCTGTAATGGAAACATTTTTCTGTATGAGTATATATTACTTATTTATACACTTGTTTAAAAAATATATAATTATTAACTTTTTAAATTACGAAAATTATTGTGAAAACGTACGGTTATTTATGATGCGACGGCGTTTGGGTGGAGGTTCAATGACGTTTCTGGCATCGGTGGGAGGTTCTCGGTTAACGGACCAACGACAGTATGGGCAGGAAGTAGAACCATGAACTGAAATAAGAATAATATATATAAATTGACTGTCTGTATGTATGTATATATGTTTCAGATATATATTTTCTTTGAAAGTTTATTGAATGTGCGAGAAAAAGAGGTACTTACGATTTGCACAATAGAGTTGTCCACAGCTGGCACAGGTTACGTCAAAATGTCCAGGCGGTGTAGGCCCGTTGCATCCTATACAGTACAGTCTGCATTCTTGAAGAGCGTTGATAGACATTTCACCTAGGCATGTTAAACACTGAGTTTGACACACATGCACGATTTCGTTGTTGAGAGGAGACAGGCACAGAGGACACACTGACATGATGATATGACTAGGCTGGGGGAACCTTGTGAACAGGATGAAGATTGAATGTTGACTGAAAGTGTAGGCCTCTGAGACTTAGGCAATCTGAGGGGGCCCCTGAATGAGCGTAATAACGATAGTGTGCCCCTGAGTGAGCATTTGGCTGTTTTATTAATAGCGAGAATGATTGGCGAATACTAGGAATAAACTCTTTTATTATAAATTGTGTAAACTATGAATTAGATGACTAAATAAATTATAAATAAATAAATAAGTTTTATTAACGCCTAATGTATATATATATAAATTATTACGGTGGCGAACGCTGACAATGACTGGTAGATGACAGGACAGGTAATCAGGTGATGATTGCCTCGGGCAGATAGCCTGGGGCAGGTAGCTGGGGCCAGCTTAGTTAGTCTCTGAGACAGTTTCAGTATTAAAGGTTACATTGAGATGCTTCGGTTGATTTGTATAAAACTGACTGGTTAATGAAAAAGGAATAAAACATTAGTATGTCAGAAAAAATAGGAAGAGAGAATAATATGAAGAGGAGAGAGAGAGAGGAGGGACGGTCCAGATATTATGGAGAAGATAAGATAAGATATGATAAGAGGCGACCTACAAGAAGCGTCTGGCTGGCCGGGCGTAAGGTAAATAAAGGTGACGCGAGAGATTGCGAGGTAAGGGGGGAGGGAGGGGGTGTGAGGTACGAGACCTGAAAACCCTGGCTTACATAGACGATTTTTGTAAGTTGAAAACATGTAAAATATGTCCGTAGAGTTCTCCTGGAAACCCTAAAGCGCTACATACGTTATTTGAATTTCTCCCATAAGGCCTTAACAAACTTCTAAGTCTCGGAAATTATTTTTCTCATAAGAATTCCATACTTCTAAAATCTGTGACAAAAAATTTACCTGAAAACCCTGGCTTACACGCGTGATATTTCCCAGAAAAAAAAAATGTTCTGTGAGTTGTACAACTCACAGGGGTTCTCTGGCCTGAAAAAAAAAATGTTCTGTGAGTTGTACAACTCACAGGGGTCCTCTGGCCTGAAAAAAAAAATGTTCTGTGAGTCTTACACCCTACTACTGATATGGAGGAGAAGCTGTGACCCAAGCAGCAGGTCCCCTTCTCCACGGCGCCTAAAGTCTCCATTGGAAAGCAAACGCCAATACGATTGGTTTCAGCGACGTGGAGAGGGCGCCGGAACAAATATGTGGCGCTTATATGTGATTATAATGAGAGCATACTGATATACTCTCATTATAACCATATATTTGGTGATGATGCCAAAATTATGAGAAGGATTAAGACAGGAGGACAGCAAGATACTACAAGATGATCTGGACAGACTAAAGGAGTGGTCCAACTGGTCCAAGTGGTCTAACTGATTCAAGTGGTCCAACTGGTCCAAGGATACGAGTACTGACCATGAGCTGGGATATAAGGACAGAAAAAGCTGGAATGCAAGAACTGAGAAAGAGCTGGGTTATGGGTACTCACCAAGAGCTGGAATACGAGTAATGACAAAGAGCTGGGATATGAGGATAGTAAGAGCTGAAATACAAGTACTGACTAAGAGCTGGGATATGAGGATAGTAAGAGTTGGAATATGAGTACTGAAAAGTACTAGGATATAGGTACTGACCAAGAGCTGTGATATGGGTACTGACCAAAAGTTAGGATATGAGGACAGTAAGAGGTGGAATACGAGTTCTGACCAAGAGCTGGGATATGAGGAGAGCAAGAGCTAGGATATGAGTACTGACCAGGAGCTGGGATATGAGGACATTAACAGCTGGAATACGAGTTCTGACCAAAGGCTGAGATATAATGACAGATAATAGCTTGGATAGGAGTACTGACCAAAAGCTGGATATTATCCAGCATTATTTATTATCAGATATTAACCATATCTGAACTTATCCAATTAACATCCATTGTTTTGTGTTCAATTTGATGTTTAGTGTGCAAGAACCATAAATATATTTAGGAGAAAAGGAGTGGGTGTAGAGGAGACTAGGAGTGGGTGTGGAGGAGACTAGGAGTGGGTGTGGAGGAGATTAGGAATGGGTGTGGAGGAGATTAGGAATGGGTGTGGAGAAGACTAGGAGTGGGTGTGGAGGAGACTAGGAGTGGGTGTGGAGGAGACTAGGAGTGGGTGTGGAGGAGACTAGGAGTGGGTGTGGAGGAGACTAGGAGTGGGTGTGGAGGAGACTAGGAGTGAGTGTGGAGGAGACTAGGAGTGGGTGTGGAGAAGACTAGGAGTGGGTGTGGAGGAGACTAGGAGTGAGTGTGGAGGAGACTAGGAGTGGGTGTAGAGGAGACTAGGAGTGGGTGTAGGGGAGACTAGGAGTGGGTGTTGTTATGACCCCATGTAGCCTGGTGGAACGAATCTTCCCAGTGAGTTATTCTGCGTTCCGGACCAGAAATTAAGTCGGAGGAGGAAAATATATAATAAACGTAAATGAGTAATTTAAGAATAAGAGCTGATAATGAGCTTCTAATTTAAGTGACATGGAATGACATCTCGATATTTTGGGTGACGTGACGTGACGCTAGCTAGACGTCATGACGTTACTTGAGTCACAGCAGTCGTCAGAGATGGTCGTACTTTGTTGATAACTTGGAAGATGTAAGAATATAGTGCCCTGTGTTAGCAGTGAAGTGAAGGCTACTTGTTTGCAAGTTAGTTAGTTTAGTTCATTTATTATGCACCCCATACCCACCTTGTGAGCGGTAGTGGAAAGGGTTACAGAGGCACATAATGGGCTCAGGGACTGAACCCCACAGTCCCTGAGCCCATTATGTGCCTCTGTAACCCAAGTGTGAGGAAGTTGTTGGGGACATAGTACACCATTTTTCTGTGATTTGGATATATTAGAGACGGCCTGGAAGAGTGTGTTGGTCGCGTCTTTGTGGAACTCTAATTGTATTCTCCTTCAAGAGGAAGGAAGTAAGCAAGTGTTTCTGTGTGGAGCGTGCTTGGCGACTCCGTTTACTCAAGTCAGGATTGGAGGAAGCCTTGTGAAGCAATCCTATAGCGATTTTTATGGGCAGCCTATGTGAGCCCCATGTTGAGTGCCAGGGCGTGAGCGCCCCATGTCACAGATTCCTGCGATTTGTGTGGGAAGACGTCAATGGGGGAACTTTGAGGCTGAAGAAGCAGTTAATGGAGGAACTGCGTGGCTGGAGAGGAAGAAGTGTATGCTGATTTCTGAGGTAGAGCAGAGCTCCATAGTGAGGAGCTGAACTGCAAGCAGTGTAGGAGAGCTACATGTTTCTTTGTGGAACCAGTGGAGAAGCGTCACTGATTTTGGAGTTGGACTTCGTTGTGCAGCAGATTGGGAGAACTGCAAAAGTGCTTTTCCTGATATTTTGGAGGATATAAATATATGCATTGATACATTGGCCTCTAGGTGCAAAACAGAGACTCTTTATGGACACATTATTGTAAAAGGGGAAGTGCTTGAATGCTTATTGGCATGTAAGACGCAGTGTAAGGTGAGAGAATGATTTCTTTTTTTGTTGGGGGATACTTATGTAGACGTTCTAGGTATTTCAGCCCCCCATGCAGTTTAATATACTTTCATGGTTGAAAATGCATTATTGTTGTGCTAGGTATTTCAGCCCCAAGCAGATAGGGTTTAGTAAGTGGTGAGTCAAGAGTTGTGCAGCCGCCTGATATGGATAGTTGGTGAAGCCAGAATATGATATTGGAGAGTTACTGAGTTGTAGCAACTTAAGAGTGTTACACTGTAATATTGTATATAATATGTCTTTCATTATGTACGTTTCTATGTATTAAATGTTTTATTTGTTAACTCGTTTATACTCTTTTCCTGGTGAGTTGTCCCAGAATGCGAGAGAGAGAGGCTGTGGACTGGGTGACAGTAGACACTAATTCACAAAAAAGGGGATTCAGGAAATCATTCCAAACAAGAAGAGAGTGGGGAGCCACGGCGGCTCGAGTAGGGAGTGTTCACAAGACAATGAGGTCAGTTTTGGAGCCGCATCCCTAAATTGGTGATGCTGAACCCCTCCTAAATATCAAGATGCATACACGGTGATCTAGGTAAATTGCAAGCACCACAGGGTCCATTGCTTTTCGACCGACGGTGGTGGGAGTGTGGCTGCCAAGGTCGGCTGTTGTTCATACAGGGAGTTGTTGGGGACTCTGTCCGCCTGTACGGCAGTAACAGTCTGGTGCAACGCCCAGAGCTCCCTTTTGGGTTTAAATTCCCAACCAGCTCATATTCCCTGAAGTAAGAGTGCAGATGAGACTAAGAGTGAGTGTGGTGGAGACTAGGAGTGATTGTGGAGGATACTAGGAGTGGTGTGGAGGAGACTAGAAGTGGATGTATAGGAGTGGGTGTGGAGGAGACTAGGAGTGGATGCAGAGGAGACTGGAAGCGGGTGTAGATGAGATTAGGAGTGAGTGTGGAGGAGACTAGGAGTGGATGTGGAGGAGACTAGAAATAATTGTTGAGGAGACTTGGAGTGGGTGTGGAGGAGACTAGAAATAATTGTTGAGGAGACTAGGAGTGAGTGTAGAGGAGACTAGAAGTAATTGTGGATGAGACTAGGAGTGGGTGTAGAGGAGACTAGGAGTGGGGGGTAGAGGAGACTAGAAGCGGGTGTAGAGGATACTAGGAGTGGGGGGTAGAGGAGACTGGGAGTGGGTGTATAGGATACTAGGAGTGGATGCAGAGGAGACTGGGAGCGGGTGTAGAGGAGATTAGGAGTGAGTGTGGAGTAGACTAGGATTGTGTGTTGAGGAGACTATGAGTGGGTGTGGTGTGAGCATAGGAGTGAGTGTGGAGGAGACTAGGAGTGGGGGTAGAGGAGACTAGGGTACAGTGTGGAGGAGACTAGGGATGGGTGTTGTTACAAGGTGTGAGCTGGGCTAGCCAAGGGGGCTTCTAGGGGTTCAAGAGAAAGAATAGTCAGTCTCTCTGACTCACGTAACTCACCAGAGTTATTTGGTCCCAGAAGTGAGGACCATGTAATGCCCACCACCGCAGGTCTATGCTCCCACCACCTGGGTGTCACTGATTCTCCCTGGGAGCCCTTCAGTTAACCACGAGAGGAACTGCTACCAGCAATTTCGGTCTTGCCCCCATGGAGGAGTGAAGGAAGACTCAAGATTACCTTGAACAGCACTACCTCTGAGTCTTGCCCGTCATAACAAAAGGGCCACAGGTCTCTCTTCCACACCTGTGTTTCTTCACTCTCACAAGGTCGCCAGCTGGGTTAATGTATCTGCACCCCAGCAGTGCAGTTCAGTAGTTATGCACTTTGTTGCCTGATAGAAAAAGTATTGCTGCACTTACGGCATTGAAACAGTACTAGGGTACGCTTCTATAAATGTCTATGTTGCTTTAACACTGCCAGCCACTAAGAAAGTTCCATATAAAAACTTACTCTTCAATAGGTGGGTTACAATATCACTCGAGTATGCTCGTAGAGATAATATGGAGGCACAATCAAAGATATCAGTAAAAATATATGACATTTATTAACGAAAAGTTACCTGAACACATATATATAGATATAGTAGTGGTACATGAATAGATATATATAATAAATATTATGGAGATCATCGGCAGCTCTTCTTTCACGACCTCCGGCAACTGCGTCAGCTGGACAGATTTAAATGGGGGTCTCACACGTCACACCTTCTCAAGGGAGGCGGGGCCACTTCTTCGACGTCGACCTCCTCCTCCCCTACTGCCACTTCGTCCACACACTGTCTTCTTGAACAGTCGTAAATATTAGCTGCCCTGCTGCCTATTCTAACACTAATGTAATAATAAATATACTGATATCATATATATATATATTTGCTGGCCTAACTAGCCGAATCAGCAAGGGGTAATGGGAAGGTAAAAATTATCTACCTTAAACATTCCTGTCCACTACACCTGCCCTTCGATTGTGTGAAGTTCTCACGGCTCCAGGTCGCTCCTCGGCAATCCAGTAGCGTGTTGCAAGGCCTCAGGTGTCGTGGAGTAATCGCGTCCTCTCCGTGTCAATCCCAAAAGTTCAGGTATTCCAACTCTGGTCCAACCAGTGGTAATTGATCCGGTCACTGTATATACACTTTAATTCCACAAGATGTTACCTCCTTTATCTAGAAACGATGTCTTCCTTTCAGTGTCTCAGTAGATGTGACCGAGTCACAGAAACACTGCTCATCTACCAGTCAGACTCGCAGACGTCAGTAGTAGGGGGTAAGCGCCACAGGTAACTTTTTTTTCTGGGGGAAAAAGTTACCTGTGGCGCTTGGGGGTTTTCAGGTAAATTTAAAATATCACGTGTAGCGCTTGGGGGTTTTCAGGCTAATTTGGGGAGTCACAGATTTGGAATTAAGGAATTCTTATGAGGAAAAATTTTTCTGAGATTTTAGAGGTTTGTTAAGCGTTCTTATGAGGAAAATAAGTAGGAAAATCTTAAAGAAAATTTTTAGAAAATATCATGTTTGTGTCACAGCATTTCCAGGTGAACTCTACGGACATGTTTTGCCTGCTTTCAACTTCGGAAAAAGTTACCTGTGGCGTTTCGGGGTTTTGAGGTCAAATATCACGTGTAGCGCTTGGGGGTATCCCCCTTCATCTCCTGCCCCTACATCACACCCCATCACACCCCTCCCTCCCCCCCCCCCTTACCTCACAATCTCTCGCGTCACCTGTGTTTACTTTAGCCGGTCAGCCAGACGCCGCATGCAGGTCACCTCTTATCTTATTTTATCTTATCTTCTCCATAATATCTGGACCGTCCCTCCACCCTCTCTCCTCTTCATATTATTCTCTCTTCCTATTTTTCTGACATCGTAATGTTTTATTCCTTTTTTCATTAACCAGTCAGTTTTACACAAATCAACCGAGGCATCTCAATGTAACCTTTATTACTGAAACTACCTCCGAGACTATTTAAGCTGGCACCAGCTACCTGCCCCAGGCTATCTGCCCGAGGCAATCATCACCTGATTACCTGCCCTGACATCTACCAGTCATTGTCAGCGTTCGCCACCGTAATAATTTATATATATATATATATATATACATTAGGCGTTAATAAAACATATTTATTTATTTATAATTTATTTAGTCATCTAATTCTTAGTTTACCCAATTTATAATAAACGACTCATTTAGCCCGAAGTTCTAAGAAGCTCACTCCTCAATCCGCTTGTATAATATCCGTCCTATTCACTCCTCATCTCTGTAAATAAAGAATAACAGTTTCAGATAGCGTTTACACATGTACAATATTTATCAGACACATAAAACCTCGAAACAAATGTACTCACCATTTTCCGTTAGATAATTTTGTTATAGCCTCATTCAGCCAGTCATCTCCAAGCACTTTCCAACAAATATCGCTCTTATCATAACACAGCGTTTCATAGCAGCTCGGCATATTTTTAAATAAAGCATAAGATAGCCTCATTACGTTCCTATCATTCTGCATATAATCTCCGTAAGTAAAACTAGTTTCAAATAGCTTTAATGCAGTTTTTAGATCCTTGTTTGAAAGATGGTAACAGAAAAACATCGCATATTATCCGCATACGTATGTATTTAAACTCTGAAGTCGCTCTGTAAACGTGTATACATCACAGTCTTTATAATAATTTAAACACTCCGAAATGTAGGGCGAATACACATTTATTCCATATGAATCTAGTATAACTATTTTTCGTTTAGATTTATATACAGCAATCCAGTGGCCCATTACTTCCTTAGAGTCTCTTCCTAAGGTATTTATTATAAACATAATCGGCCTATCCCGTATTTGCTTCATTATTCTATATATATCCGTCGCTAAATAGCATCCAATATATTTAACTTTACTACCCTTCATATTGTTCAATGCCGTATTAATTTGTTTGCAGTTCATGCTCTTGTATCACACACAACTCGCCTATCGGAATAAATTCTCAATACTCCCGTTGTATTTCCGAATAAAATAATAACTTTATTTGATTTCACTGGAACAGCAAATTCTAATGTAATTCTCAGGTTTCCCGAAGCCTCTATAGGAAGGGTATCTCTCAATTCCTCAGGCGTTAGTCTAAATGCCAGTAACGTTCTTCCTTTTATAAATGTCAGAAAATCCGACACCATTTAATATCATACAGACAGATAATATTGCTGTGTTGTTTAAACAAGTTAACCCATTGAAAATGTAACTTGTAGTGGAATTCCCGTCTATAGAAAACGGGATATCATTACCACATACTATTATAAATTCACCACCTATTATGGTGGGAATTATTCTTAAATACATTAGTTTTTGGACTTTACCATCATAAAAAACATCTCATATAAATTAACTTAATTATCAGAATTAAAATAGAGTAAATGTGACCCTTCTATCACTTACTGTCATCTGGACAATGTAGACCAGTAGCGTCAGGGAGGAGGGAGTGGTCAGCCATTGTTATTGTACCAGAGTCGTGGAGCAAATACGGCTCCTATAAATTCTCTTGGACGAAGTGTTATGGAAGATCAGAGTAGTGATCTGCCATCATCAACACGCTGTCATCAATCTCAAGGGAAGTGTCTTTCCGAAACCCGTTTTTCTTTCATTTATGGCCATTAATGTCAGTAGATATTGGGTGGGCCGGTTAGATCACAAATGATCGACTCAAACAAGGTAATTAAGCCTAGGTCTTTATGGTTCCTTGTACAGTGTTTTCTCTGATATAGCTGTCATATATTAGGATTCTGGCTTCATAGCTAGCGCCCTTTTGACAGGTCAAGACGAGGAAGCATGCTTTGTGTGCCAGTTACTGGGTGATGGAAGCTACCTCAAAGAGGATAATTTGGTGTCTACATCCTGGTTATACCTGGTGGACTAAGGCCTGCTGTACAATAAGATAAGGAACCTCTTCAATGTTTAACAATGTGTAGTTAATACTGTAGTTTGATTGGCTCCATATATATAAAAATTTAATATAAACCCCCCCTAATGTGTAAAGGATCGATTTGTGAGATTATGACATTATTGCAGAAATACAGTCCACTTAACATCATACAAATTGCTATCGAAGTATATAAATTAACGTAAATATAAATTCTACATAAATTCATATAAATTAAATATATATAAATCTCACAGGTCGGTTCCCACAATAAATGAATTATATGTCAAGGTATTACAAGCGTTAAAGCCTACTGTATTTTGAGTCTTGTAGTATAGTTTCGAACATTTATTTGGGAACTTGCAAGTTATATTAAATAAGTTTGTCCCATCACGTGTAATATATACATTAGATAAATCGCAGTGATCGAAATAAAGTGGATTAAGTGTATACGCTCCGGATATTGCTTCCATATCCGTCATCATAATAAATAATTTATCTGGGATAATGCTCCCCCATGGCTGGTCAATACTTAATCTCTGCTGCCCATTACCAAGAATGAACGTCTTATGGAGTGTCTTATCAAACGTATATGTAACTGGCATATTTTGTTCAGCTAGAGCTCTATTAATAGCCTCTAATCCAGATGCGAATGGAGTTATCCGATCAATCCACATTCTAGCAAGTTGTATGTTAAACTTGTATCCAGATTCAATACTGTTTATAACCCACGGATCACTGTTAAGTTCTAATCTCAAACGAATATCAATTCCATCCAAAAGATATTCGCTCAAAGTTGTAATGTCCAATAGCAGTTTAAAGCAACAATATACTCCCTCAGTTTTTAACTTTACAAATCTAGATTTAAGGTCTTCTGAGGCATTCTTAAAATAATCTGCATCATATTTTTAAGGAAAAAGATCATTATAGAAATACGTTAGTTCTATAAATCTTTCAGCTTTACATTCATAAAGCGTTGTCATTAGCTTTACATATAATAAATATGGAAATAGTGAATTAGTTTCCACCACCTGCTCATTTAAATAAACAGTTACAGCTTTAAACATTGTCTGGGACAAACCATTGACTATTGATGCATTTTTAATATCCGCTAAAGCCGTAATTCCGTCAGGTCCCGTTAATTCAACCATCAGTTCTAGCGTCAAGCTCGAAAGATCAATAAATTGTCCCTTAACTCCTGGGATACGGAATTCAATATAAGAATCTTTAAATTTATTGTTAATACTTGAATTCACAGGTAAAATATCCTGTGTCTGTCTTGAAAATATCGTACTTTCAACCATTCTATGCGGATTAACTTTAGGAAAACCATCGCTTATACCAGCTGTATAATTTTCTAAAGGAACTTGCAATGCTGCACTAGGAGCATTTACACTCATCATGTCTGCGTCCAGCATACAACTAGTACTGTTTTATGAAAACACGTCTTTATATCTATCCATTTTCTTTATATAGGCAGGTCTTTTCGTTATTCGGCCACCTGCTATCAATTTAGGATCTATACTTTTCAATGTTTCCATACCGCGTTTTCTAATTGAATCTTTCAAAGTACCTTGGCCTGCATTTATATCCTGCAAAACATTCTGTCCCATTGTCAATGCTGCTGGCATAATAGTTTTTAATAGGAAAGGTGTTGCTCTACGAGCTAGACCAGTTAAGAAACTTAATATTCCACCTCCTCTTAAATGTCTTCTATCAAAAACAGTAATATCGCCCAGTGCTCCACCTCTCTTCCCTCGAGGTGCGATAAATCGCCCTACCTCGTCAACAGACAGCGGTACAAACCCGACCCTCATGTTTAAACGTGCCAGGAGAGAATGATAAACTTCCTCTACTCTTACCATTATATATCAACGGGTCTAATATGTAATACTGCAATCGTACATCCATCCTTTTCAAAATATACAGGCTCCCCATCTTGATCTGTTAATTTAGTACTGATGCCATCAATATTAGTCGTATTTAAAGGTATATATAATTTCCTGTGTGTTACATTACTTTGAAACGAAACAACATCTAAGATATTTACAATCTGATTACCAAACATGGTGGGCTGCACCTTATCACAATATACACACAAGAAATCTATACGGCCTCCCGGCCTAGGATGATAATAGCATGTATCTTGTACAGTTAACCTGTTATTAGGTAGTTTATTCATAATAAAAATATCATAGGCTTTACCTACTTCAGCTCCAATAACTTTACATATATTTCGACCGAAAGATAAAGAAATTCGAACAACTAATTTTCCATCTTTTGTAATAAATAATTTTAACAACTTCTCACTAAATGCTGCATTAAACTTAATTCGATTAATACTCGAATCATATTTCATATAAACGTCCCCATGGTCTGGGAAATTATAATTAAGTAGGGATCCTATAAAACTCAATGAACTTTTTGAAAATATAGTTGAAATTTCTCTATTTAAAATAGTCGTTAGCTCTGTGCAATTATCACTGGCTAAAATATCCGACTTTAAAGTGAAAGATGTATTCACCGTGCTCAAATCAGATAAATTTTTATTAGACACTAGAAGTTGAACTGAAACAAAACTTTCCGGGTCATTCCTCTTAACAGCGAAATAAGATGGAGGCAGGAATATATTCTTCAGGCACACTTCATAAGCTTTATTCGGGTCTAAAGGCAGCTGATTATGTAATCTATTTTCAAAAGCATTGGGAGCATTGTTTTTAAATGCATCAGTATCGGAGTTACTCGCTGCATATATAACGTAACTATCCATCCTGTAGACTAATAGTAAATGATAAAAATAAACAGAAACTCACCTTAATATGGTATCCAGGTAGACTCTCCTTCATCTCCAGCCTTGATCTTCCTCTTCAAACCCGGAGGAGAAAACACTTGATTTTTCGCATCTACATTTCTAAATAAATTCTTAGGTGTAGAGGTCAAAGAAAAAAACAACTTGGCTATGGGCAATTTATCTTCTGGGAATAACAATTTCGGAGTGCACATTCTGCCTATAACGTCATCTACAATATTGAGCCCAGTAACTGGTGATGTAATGTTCCCTTCCTCATCCCACTTTACAAGTCCAGTTGTATTAAAATAATTTAACAGGGAGACTGCAAAATCATAATCCTTAAGCTTTAATCTTAAGTCTATCAAGTGTTGTATAACAGGATTTGTTCTCACTGTCGTCGTAGGCTTCTCAACACTTACTGCCATAGGCTTCTGTTGATCAATAGCTTTTCGTGGTACAAGATAGAATTCTTTCATTATTCCTTATTAAATAGCCTTGAAATAAAATTTATAGCTATGGGAAGTAAAATGCCCAATAAATTACCTCCTCTTTTACTCGTTAATATGTCTTTCTTGAGTGAAATAGCCTTCTTCTTACAGGCTAATGTATGGAGTACAGCTCTATATTTAGAAAGTCTCTTTAAAATAGGCTTCCCAACTTCAATTTTATTTTTTAAGAAATTATTAAATATTTCAGATAGGCAAAGTATATGTTCCTTTTTAAGAGTCTTAATTAACTTTTTCCTAGAATTATAACCTAATCTAGCTAATAGTTCGATAAATCCACGATACTTGCTAACTAGGGGCTGCTTCTTCATAGTTTCTTCACGTCATCTGAATTCACCCACTGATCAAATGAACTGTCGTAACCGACGTATCTAACTTTATATAAAGTAGTATTACCAACTTTACGTTTACTTATAATTCTCTCAATTTCAAATGTATCTGACAAGTAGGTGGGAGTCAGCTCCTCTCTATAAAACCCGCTTCTATACGTCTATTATTTAAGTCCTTTAGATAATATATAGTTACAAGTTGCTTAGTATCAATTTGAGCAATAGTAAATATTTCATTGGTGTTCTGTTGATGAAAACCTCTTTTGAACTTTGAAATACAATTTGATAAGGCGAGCCGTACTGTATCTTCCCCAGAGAGAAGAATACTGATGCGCGGTACAGTCTGTTGGTCCCCTTTATACATGAGCTTAAACTGTCTAGTCACATCTTGTGGTGAAGATAAAGCATGTACATCAATAGGTATTTTCCCCTTTAATTCTCTATGGGGGTGTTCTATTATATGTTTTAACCATATCAGGCAAGACATTTATATAGGTTAAGGTGTTATAAGCCGTTAAATATTTATATATCTTAGTTTTCAATGTTCTTATAAATCTCTCTGCAATGCTGGGTTTAGTTTCCTGAGAAAATACACTGTACAGTTCAATGTTCTTACTGTCTAACAATCGTTTCATATATTTATTATAGAATTCACCGCCCTTATCAGTGTTAAGCTTCCTTACCCCTTTTGATGAAGGTAAATCCAGAATAGCTTTCATTGCTTCACTTACACTCTGCCGTGATTTAGTGGATAGTGGAACTACGTGTGCAAACCTTGAAAATGTATCAACACAAACTAATAAATATTTAATATCATTGTTGTGCTTAGCTAACAATGTCATATCAGCCAAGTCACTGGTAAAGAAAGCTTTAGGTCTAGGTGCTAAGATACGTCTTCGTTTAAATTTACGTTTTTTTAATAGATGTAAGGTATATGCATTCGACGTTTTTAAATAGTCTTTCACATCTTTTATAGTTAATTCAGGGATTGTTTTCTTTGCAGCCTTATACAATTTTAAAACGCCGCCAAACCCACCTATGGACTTGGGGTCATTGTATATCTTATTAAGAGTTTGTGTAATGTTCACCATTGATACACTATTTCATATGGGGGTTCATTTACAATATTTCCCCTAAATATTATGGATTCAGGTGTTTTAACGCCCAAGTCAACAAGTAAATACCCATACTGTCGAGAAATCACTTTCTTATATATGTCTAAAAATTTCTTGGCATCTTGTTTTCCGAATATTTGTCTGCCTAATGTTTCTATCTGGGACAAGTCTCTTGATTTAAGCAGAATAAAATGAGATGCATTTAAACTTATAGATCTAGAAAATTTCCCACTGAAAAATATATTTTGGGTTATAAAAATAACAGAGATGTTCTCATGCCGTCCCTTAGTAAATATATCACTTACTATTTTAGAGTTTGTAGATTCAACATACAAGTCATCATAAACAACTAATATATGAGATGTGTCCTCTGGAACACGATCGTCTAAAGGGTTTACAATTTCAGAGTAAAAAGATATCTTATGTTTAATGAGTGGATTAGTTCTCAACTCTTTATACCCGCTTCCACAGATAATTATTTTTGCAAAGTCCTGCTGATATTTCTCTATCATTTTAGCACATAAATAGCTCTTCCCACCATTTGAAAATCCAGCAATAATAATTCTTGACGGTTCACTAAATATATTCAACTGGGTTTCAGTAATAACTTTTTTCTGCCCTTCCATGTTGCTAGGATTCAATAGACTAACTACAAATATATAATGAAAGGAGTATTTAAACGAAATCTACATTCGAGTTTTTATTTTAAACATAGCCAATAAATCATAGTCATAACATATACATTTGAACATATCCAATACAGTAATAAAATCATAGAATATGCAATATCAAAATATCATAGACATTAAATAATAGTCATTTCATATCAAATACAGTAACAAATCATAGCCAATACAATATTATAGACATTTGAATAGAGTCATTTCATATCAAATACAGTAACAAATCATAGCCAATACAGTACCAAAATAAATCATAGTCATTAGAATATAGTTATAGATAATACATAGACAATACAGTAACATAGACTTAGTTGTTGTTAGGGAATAATTGCTGAGCGACTCTATCCCGCTTTTCCCAAAGATTAAAAATGGGGAACAATTGACGTCTTGGTTGGGGGATTATCTACAATTACTGGATCCTCTACCTGCACCTCTTCCTGCACCTGCACCTCTTCCTCTACCTGTACCTCTTCCTGTACCTGTACCTGTACCTCTTCCTGTACCTCACGCTCTGGAATGTCTGGGTGACCGTAAGCTAATGACTCTGTGGGACTAATGAGGTACCTCTTGTCATCAAAAGCTGACAGACCGCGCTTAGTTGTTTTACACGTGAATATCTGTCCGTTAACATTACGAATGGATCGGGATATAAAATTAAAAGTTGTATTTGTCTCTAATGTGTTCTGAAAAGATGCATGTGTTATTTTCTTTTATTGGTGATAAGGAATCCCTTTACATTTACATAAATGTTCTTTATCAAGGGTTAGGAGAGAATAAGTTTTAGGCTTGAGTGCAATTAATTCAGTTATAATTTTCTGCTTTACTTCTGACTTGAGGAGTCCTAGTTCACCTTTGCGAGTAGCAGAATACATGGGATGATCTTTGTCGAAATTACTGAAATCCATATAAGCTTTTGGAGCTTATATGGATTGCTTATATATAAAAGCTAGAGGAGCTTTTGTCATTTCTTGGAAAGCATCTTTACAGGTCAGAGTAAATATGAATGAGTCTGTATCAGTATAAATTAGTCTAGCTCTCTCCCCATAATGGGCTTTAACTACATTATACCAGAACTCGTATAAACGCCTCTTGGCTATTTGCAAGATCTGATACCCCATGTAAGAAGGAGTGGTAACTTTAAGGATGTCTTTCATTACTGTACAGAGAACCCTATCTTGACCTAAAGAGACAGCTCGTTTATACAAAGGGTTTCTTGCATGAGTTAAGAATGAATGTTTTGTCGTTACTAGATGGTGAGTATTAGCATATCTAGATATATTTGTCATTGATTTCCCGTACAGACTATTACTTATGAGTTTAAAAGCTTTTTCTTTAACTTTACAGGTGGTATTGGCTCGTTCTCGAATGTTGGTGTAAATAAAATCTTTTAAATAGGGAGCCTGATTAAATTCATAGATTGTTTTTACTCGTTCAACTTCTATCCCTAGTTTTAATAGCAATTGCAGGAAATCAAGGCTCACTAAGTAGTTGTTTTGGGGCAAGTGGGATGCAATTAATTTAGTATTTTTAGGTGGGAGCTTACGTTTTTCATCCATTAAGGGTTTTCTTACTGTACTCTGACAAAAACTCCTCAGTTATATTAGTATGAGACAGTACAAGGGGCAGATCATCAGTATACCTAGCTACCTCGGGAGATACATGTTTGGTATAGCATAAAATCCAATAGCCTTTGTCTTGATCACAGGGGATATGTTGTAACCCTTGCCCTAATAAGGTATCCCGCTCAAGGTCAGTTAATTGTCTAATCCCTCCCTGGGAAAATACCTCAGCCATGCACGCTGCATATAGGCTGTTGAAGTCGAGGTACAAAATGTGAGTATCGTCATCAGAGCTAGGGTTAGATGTAGTGTGCTCGTTAACAGCCTGTGTAAATTGTCTTATGGAAGATGTGAACCCCCCTCTAAGATTCCTTCTCAACAAATCATATACATTCTGATCATACACATAGTCGTGTACAACTTTTGATTTAAATAAGAACGCGTCCCAAGCGTAACTAGGAAGTGATACATAGAAAACAATATCTAGTTCATAAATTTCTTTCAGTGATGTTCGCCAAAGTGTAAATATATCAACTAGCATTCCTACGTCAACTTTTAAATATAACATGAGGTAATCCTTGATGTTTGTACAGTTCCCTAAATTAAATACTTTAAGAGCATTGTTATAATCTTCTTCAGAAAGTGGAGCGTCATGTAAAACATTGTAAAACTTATCTCGCGACAGGAGCTGAGGTTCGTCTAACACGTCCATGGAAGAAATATAATCATAACATAGGCTTTGTTTACCTTTAATTAACAGAGCTTTAGCCTCATCGGATACGCCATTTAGTATGTGTTCAGTATACTTGGTGGGTATCTTACTGGTAACGTGCTCGTTTGCTAAGGTTCCTAATGACCCATTAAGGAGAGCTAGGCTATCTAGGAATTTAAGTTCACCTATGATGACTTGCATAAATTTCAATCCTTCCTTGGTTAGAATTTCTACATCGCGGTGAGGATTTTTGGGCAGTTCTTTAAGTATAATTCCAGGATCATAGGCTGCATTATGGGAAAATGTGGTCAAGTATCTACGAGCATTTTTACATTGTAAATTGCAACGAACACAATAAGCACCTAAGTAATTATTTTCCTGAATAGCGTGATTATGATGTCTGTTTATCTTTCTTATTCTTGAAAGTTTGATGACCCAATTGACACGTATTTTGTCTTTGAAACATTCTTTCCTGTTCTCTAGACAAGTTCTTAGGGAAGTTGGGGAGCTGAGCATGAATAGCTTTCCATGAGGCTTCTAGCTCTGTAATAAAATACTTAACCGCTTCCGGACCTACGTATGAATACGTTTCTACGACATTGAATTCCCTGTCTAAAATCATGTAAGCATAAGCAATTGCTTTATGCTTACATTCCACCATGCCTCTAGGATTTTGACGGTCTAAACAACATTCAAAATCGTAATAGGCGGTGTGAGTGGGGCTATAGGTCCTACCGTAATTTTTAAAAATTATTTTCTCATTAGGATTATAGAACGAAAATACTTGGGATACAGTGCATGACTCTTCGTGAGCCTGAATTTCATCTAAGGGGGCATGTAAAAGGCAAATTTTGCAGAATTTATGAGTGTTAGGAATTTTATACCGATTATGGTTAATAATCTTTACAAATTTATCAAAGTCCTTGATCAGACAGAGATGCTTGCCTTCTAATAACAACAAAGGAACTTTATCGGCATACTTTTCTTGGCTTTTCCTAGCTAAACTAAGATAGTATCTGTTACTTTCATGAGTTACTGTATAAATATAAATAGAAATTTTGTTAAGCTTCACTATTTTCTTAAGATTATCAAATGATACAGGGAATCTGACTTCATCTGCCCATACTACGAATCTTCTACACCATCGAAGGTTTTTGTAATGTCGTCTAACGTTATGCATAGTCCTGCCCAATGCTAAGTTTTTATACGCGGCAATGCACTGTAACAAACACTCATCTCCTTCACTTTCAGGATTAAATACTGATTCTTTACCCTTTAATTTTGCAGGATATGGTACGTAAGATCCAAGGTGCATAGGGTGGCGAATATATGAAAAATTAATGGCAAAGCCTGACATGGAATGAATTCCTATACTTGAGGATTGGACATTTTTTAGGCATTCGTCAATTTTAGCAGACATTTCGTCAACCCATGAATTTACGAGAACTTCCACCTCTTCCTGTGTAACAGTCTGAGTTTCGCCTCTAATTGAAAATACTTCGTCTAATATTTCATATTGATCGTCAGCATGATTAAGTTTTTGCAAAATTAGGCTTACGTCTGGGTAAATGTGAAATGAGGGAGGGAATTCTTCCTGTATTTGTCTGAACTGATTGTCTATATATTCTATAAAAAATTCCCTATACCTATTTATATATACGCTGGGGTCAGCGTCTAAATGACCGGGAATGGAGAAAGAATGTCTCGAGAATGATCCTTCGAACTGGCGTATGACTTCTAACACTCGCGGAAAAACGTTATCTAAGTTAAGTACCTCTGGGGAATCCGGAGCGTTGACTTCTTCATCTGATATGTCATGAACAAGGGGTTGATTGTCTTCTTCTTCATCTGAGGAAGCCTGCATGTTGCCGTTTGGTGCATCTTCTTCTAGCTCCTGGGAAAGCTGGGGTTGACTGCGTACAGGCGTGCTCCACTCAGAGGGTTGGGTTGAATCCAGGGGCGATTCTGTAATATAATATTAGCAATGAATAAACGTTAAGAGGAAAGCAAATTTGAAAACATTAAGAGGATTTGAAAACCTTAATAGGAAAAACAATGTTTGTAACTTTAAGAGGAAAATATTGTCTAAATAAGAGGATTTATTAAGAGGAAAAACAAAAAGTCTAATTAAGAGGAAAAACTGAATTACAGATAAATAATAATATTACTTACGAGCTGGGATGTTGATTCCACCAAGTATGAGATTCTCTTGATCACGAATAGGAACTCCTGTAATGGAAAACATTTTTCTGTATGAGTACATATTACTTGTATATACACTTGTTAAAATATACAATTATTAACTTTTTAAATTACGAAAATTATTGTGAAAACGTACGGTTATTTATGATGCGACGGCGTTTGGGTGGAGGTTCAATGACGTTTCTGGCTTCGGTGGGAGGTTCCTGGTTAACGGACCAACGACAGTACGGGCAGGAAGTAGAACCATGAACTGAAATAAGAATAATATATATAAATTGAATGTCTGTATGTGTGTTTCAGATATATATTTTCTTTGAAAGTTTATTGAATGTGCGAGAAAAGCGATACTTACGATTTGCACAATCGAGTTGTCCACAGCTGGTACAGGTTATGTCAAAATGTCCAGGCGGTGTAGACCCGTTGCATCCTATACAGTACAGTCTGCATTCTTGAAGAGCGTTGATGGACATTTCACCTAGACATGTTAAACATCGTGTTTGACACACATGCCTGATTTCGTTGTTGAGAGGAGACAGGCACAGGGGACACAGTGACATGATGATATGACTATGCTGGGGGAACCTTGTGAACAGGATGAAGATTGAATGTTGACTGAAAGTGTAGGCCTCTAAGACTTTGGCCTTAGGCGATCTGAGGGGGCCCCTGAATGAGCGTATTAACAATAATGTGCCCCTGAGTGAGCGTTTGGCTGTTTTATTAATAGCGAGAATGATTGGCGAATACTGGGATTAAACTCTTTATTATAAATTGGGTAAACTAAGAATTAGATGACTAAATAAATTATAAATAAATAAATATGTTTTATTAACGCCTAATGTATTTATATATATAAATTATTACGGTGGCGAATGCTGACAATGACTGGTAGATGTCAGGGTAGGTAATCAGGTGATGATTGCCTCGGGCAGATAGCCTGGGGCAGGTTGCTGGTGCCAGCTTAGATAGTCTCGGAGGTAGTTTCAGTAATAAAGATTACATTGAGATGCCTCGGTTGATTTGTGTAAAACTGACTGGTTAATGAAAAAAGGAATAAAACATTACGATGTCAGAAAAATAGGAAGAGAGAATAATATGAAGAGGAGAGAGAGAGAGAGAGGGGGTGGAGGGACGGTCCAGATATTATGGAGAAGATAAGATAAGAGGTGACCTGCATGCGGCGTCTGGCTGACCGGCTTAAGTAAACACAGGTGACGCGAGAGATTGTGAGGTAAGGGAGGGGGAGGGAGGGGTGTGATGTAGGGGCAGGAGATGAAGGGGGATACCCCCCAAGCGCTACACGTGATATTTGACCTCAAAACCCCGAAGCGCCACAGGTAACTTTTCCGAAGTTGAAAACAGGCAAAATATGTCCGTAGAGTTCACCTGGAAATGCTGTGACACAAACACGATATTTTCTAAAATTTTTCTTTAAGATTTTCCTACTTATTTTCCTCATAAGAACGCTTAACAAACCTCTAAAATCTCAGAAATTATTTTCCTCATAAGAATTCCTTAATTCCAAATCTGTGACTCCCCAAATTAGCCTGAAAACCCCCAAGCGCTACACGTGATATTTTAAATTTACCTGAAAACCCCCAAGCGCCACAGGTAACTTTTTCCCCCAGAAAAAAAAGTTACCTGTGGCGCTTACCCCCTACTACTGACGTCAGGCAGGCCCTCTCGAGTCAGAGTCATTGCCGAACAATATCCTCAAGACTTGGCCCTTTACCCACTAAACTTGGCTTATTCCTGCTCCCCAGGAGCACAGGGTCCTGAGCATGAATGGTAGACCTGCGATGGCCGCTTATAATTCACTGAGCGAGGCTCCCAGAGCCTCCAACCTCGAGAGCTATTCGACGCACGTCTATTCGCATCCACAGTCAGATCAGCTCTGAGCGACGCCTTCGCCAGCGCCTTCGCCAGGTCTCTCTGTGACGTCCTGGTGGGCCCTTATCGGTCAACAACTTCACTTGACCTTGGCCAGTCAATACCTAGCTGGCTGGCGTCGCTCACAAAATGGCGGATTTGTAGGCAGGGGTCGCCATTTTGAATGTACCAGGGGGGGCCACCAACCCCCCTTACTGTAATGATCCCAGGTAGCTGGAAAACGAGTCTACTCCCTATGAGAGTTATTTAGCAAACCAAACCCAACTAAACGGTCAAGGGAAATATAGACTTGTAAATACGTATTAAATACTTGGCTAATATTGATGAATAGTTTACAAGCATGGGCAGTGAATAAATATGTAAATAAATTGCTTGACATGAGATGTCGAAAGTTTGTTGGCAAAGGTACGAGGCTCACAGCAGGGGTCTTGACCTTACTCGAGCAACAGAGGTCATGAGAGGAGGCTGCATTGTCATTAGGCTCTTGGCAGTGAGGGAAAAATCTCTAGTTTCGTGCTCCGTCAAGAGAAGGAATTAGTCAAGCATTCATGTATGAAGACTAGGGACGACTTAGTGCTCGAGTCAAGACCAGGAGGGGCTGGTGAAGCAGTTTAATAGCGATTTTATAGGCGACAAAGAATCGCCAATATCGAAGACTGGGGCTTGAACGCGCCCCGCACCCGATTAATTCAGTGGATTGTTTGGAGGAGGAGTTGATGGGAGAATTTCGAGGCCAGGGAAGAAGTTAGTGGATGGAACTCTAAGGTTGTAGGAGGAATACTGAACTCTGTGGAAGAGCAGAGCTCTCATAGTGAGGACCTGGACCTCAAGCTGTGTGAAGCAACAGGAAGTAGAGTTGCACGTATCTGTGGAATCAGTGGTGGAGCATCACTGGCGTTCGAGGAAAACTTCATGGTGTAGCAGTCTGGGCGAGCTGCAGAAGATCCTTGTAGACAGTACCGAGAGAACTTAGAGATATACAGCGTAGTGAGGCTCTAGATGCAGAATGGAGGTTAATGGTGACTACTTATAATGTGTTGGGAGATTGCTTGAATGTCATTGGCGTGTAAGACGCGGAAGGTGGGTGATTGACCATTTTTTTGGGTTGAGGAATTTCTATGCAGATGTTTCTAGTGTTTCAGCCACAGGCAGAGCTTTATATATTTACAGGACCGACTGTGTAATGCAGATGTTTCTAGTGTTACAGCCAAAGGCTGAGTTTTACACACACACACACACACACACACACATATATATATATATATATATATATATATATATATATATATATATATATATATATATATATATATATATATATATATATATATATATTATATATATATATATATATATATATATATATATATATATATATATATATATATATATATATATATATATATATATATTTTGGGGCTGATTGTGTAATATTATTATGACATGATTTAACCCACTTGCTGGGGGGGGGGGGAGGGGGGAGTAATAAGTGGCAAGCCAGGAGTTGGGCATCTACTTTATATAGACGGCTGGTGAAGCCAGGATGGTATTGGAGTGCAACCAGATTATAGTAGCTTAAAGCGTTTAGGTTAATATTCTTATTTATTTTATGTAAGTGTACTGTACATGCTCCTCGTCCATTAAATGTATATAGTTAGCAGGTGTTTGCCCTTGTCTTGGTGAGGCTTCCCAGAAAGCAAACAAAAAGAGAGAGAGAAAGGATTACAGCTGCAGGCAGGCTGATAGAAAATACTAATATATAAAAAGGGGGATTGAGGAGATCATTCCAAACAAGGAGAGAGTGGGGAGTCACAGCCGCTCAAGTAGGGTGTGTGCACAGGACAACGAGGCCAGTGTGGGGGGGGGGGCTGCACCCCCTAGATACGTGATACTGAACCCCTCTCCAAGACCAAGAGGCATACAGGGTGATCTCCTGATAAAACTACAAGCACTCTAAGAGTTCATCTTTGGGCGACTGGCGGTAGCGAGTGTGAGGCTACCGAGGTCGTTTGTCTGTTCCAGCAGAGAGGTGTTGGTGGGACGTTGTCGACCTGTACACGAGGAACAATCCTGTGCAGTGACCAGAACTAAGTGGAGGTTTAAGCTCCATAAGCCCCAACCCCCTTCAGGAAGTCCAGGGCAGGACATAACCTATAAACTTATAAACACAAATTTCTCCCTAATTAGGTGACCAATTGGGTCACCTTGTATGCCAAAAGACTCCCTGCACCTCAGGGAATCAGCAGAGTCAGCGGATATGACTCTTAATGCCGGATTTGGGAAGAAATGGGAGGGGGGGCTCCATAACATAGGAGTGGGGTGGTAGAGGAGACTAGGAAGTGAGTGTGGAGGAGACTAGGAGTGGGTGTGAAGTAGGCTGAAATTAAATATCATGCAAACCCCTAAGTCGCTACAATCCGGTAGCAATCCAATATCGTATCCTGGCTTCACCAACCGTTAAGATTAAGTGGTTGCTTAACTCTTTGCTTACCACTTACCACTCCCTCACTAAATATGGCTGCAATCTTGTCACCACATTATTATACAATCAACCCTAAAAAAATCTAAAAATCAGCCTGGGGCTGAATCACCAGAAATATCTACATAAATATTCCCCAACACAAGAAATCAATCTCTCACCTTACACTGCATCTTACACAACAATAAGAATTCAAGCACTCCCCTTATACAATCCTGGGTATCCACCATAAACTTCTGTTCTGCTCCTAGAGGCTCACTGCCATGTATATCTCTAGGTCCTCCAAAATGTTCACAAGGGCTCTTCTGCAGTCCTCCCGAGCTGATACACAATGAAGTCCTCTTCAAACACCAGTGATGCTTCACCACTGATCCCACAGAGACACGTGAAACTTTTCTTCACTGCTCTTTTACACTGCTTGAGGTTAGCTCCTCACTATGGAGCTCTGCTCTCCCATAGAGTTCAGCACACACTGCTCCAGCCTCGAAGTTTCCTCCATTAACTTCTTCCCTGGCCTCGAAATTCTTCCAGCAACTCCTACTCACACAAACTTGCAATTCCATTGCCATGCGAATAAAATGTTTCCCTAATAAAACATAATTAAATGTATTCACAAAAGGTTAAACTCCTCCATCCGACATCTCCTTAAACACTAACACATCGCCACGACTGTACTCCCCAATCTTGGGCGGGTCCATTTCGACATGCTGCCAGCCAGCGCCACCGCCAACCTGGGGCTTCCCCCCCCATCAGTCATCCACTGACCTTCATCAACGGCGGACACATCGCCTGCCCCTCCAGCTTGTTCTCTCACCTCTACTCTCTTATTTCAGCTTACTGCCTTAATAAAATATACATACCATATACATAAACACTTGCCATAATCGATGGGCACACGATCAAACACAGGCAACAACTGTTATATTATCTTACCGCAGAGTTTATCTATCGAGGGCACTCAGGTTCTGGTCCTCACAACTCACAATGGAGGCCACACAGATCGCCCACAAAATCGCTATAGGACTGCCTCACAAGGCTTCTTTTAGTCCTGACTTGAGTACCATCAGTCGTCCTCAGGCTTCACACATAAACGCCTGCTTGATTACCTCCGCTTGTAGGAGCACACAACTACGGGTTTTCCTCCTCTACCAGGAGCTCAGTACAGCACTACCTCCCTCTCCAACCCGTTCTCGCACTTTCGTATAGTCAATATTGACTTATTAAATACGTGCATATGTGACATACTAATTTATTGTGAATATTTTAGTTTACCTTGAAAAGCTTCATAAAAAGCACCGACCTTACCTAACCTTCTTAGTATGTTAAGATAAACATCTTATTGCTTCGTAATTGCAATTATTACTGAACCTATTATAGGTATAGGTTAAGTAATAATTGCAATTACGAAGCAATAAGATGCTTATCTTAACATACTAAGAAGGTTAGGTAAGGTCGGTGTTTTCTATGAAGCTTTTCGAGGTAAACTAAAATATTCACAGTAAATTATTATGTCACATATGCACTTATTTAATAAGTCCATATTGACTGAAGGAAAGTGCGAGAACGGGTTGCCCTCTCACGATTTCTGTAGCTCAAGTAAAGGTCGAGATGCCCTCACGAGCC
>NC_091237.1:8386644-8416644 GCF_040958095.1 Procambarus clarkii | reverse complement strand
GGGGTGGTGGGGACGAGGGGATGGGGGAATGGAGAATGGTGGGAAGGACGAGACGACGGGTGAGGGGGGGGGGGGAACTGGGGGACAGGGAAGATTCCAGGGGACAGGAATATACACTAGCAATACCAGGCCAACATGTGGCCGGGTACTGGTAGCAATATATATATATATATATATGTCGTACCTAGTAGCCAGAACGCACTTCTCAGCCTAATATTCAAGGCCCGATTTGCCTAATAAGCCAAGTTTTCATGAATTAATGTTTTTTCGACTACCTAACCTACCTAACCTAACCTAACCTAACTTTTTCTGCTACCTAACCTAACCTAACCTATAAAGATAGGTTAGGTTAGGTTAGGTAGGGTTGGTTAGGTTCGGTCATATATCTACGTTAATTTTAACTTTAATTAAAAAAAATTAACCTCATACATGATGAAATGGGTAGCTTTATCATTTCATAAGAAAAAAATTAGTGAAAATATATTAATTCAGGAAAACTTGGCTTATTAGGCAAATTGGGCCTTGCATATTAGGCCGAGAAGTACGTTCTGGCTATTAGGTACGACATATATATATATATATATATATATATATATATATATATATATATATATATATATATATATATATATATATATATATATATTATATATATATGTATATATATATATGTATATATATGTATATATATATATATATATATATATATATATATATATATATATATATAAATAAAAAAGGTAAATAAAAATGGAAATGAAAGTTCTTCACCGATTGCTTTGAAATTTTCACATAACGTTCCATTCACATCCGAGCGGGTTTATATATACATATTATATAGATGTCACATCAGTGATGGGAAATTTTTTTTTTTTTTTTTGAAAAACTGTATTTTTTCATGTGATTTTCATGTGAGGGAAATCTTCGAAACCTCTTTACCGATTGCTTTGAAATTTCTGACACAACGTTGCATTCGAATAGGCCGGTGTTTTTATATACCTCCCATATGCATGCCACAACTGTGACAGGAAAAATCGTGCTTAAAAAAAAAAAAAAACACCATCTGTTGGAAGTAAGAGCAACACACGCTGAAATCTCCGAAAGTTCTTCATCGATTGCTTTGAAATTTGGATACAACATTCCATTCGAATACACACATGTTATACTGACTATATAGATACCACACTTGTGACATTTAAAAACATGCTTCTTTGAAAAACAGTGCAATCTGTTGCACGTAATAGCAACTCACACTATACTAAATCTGTTCCAATTCCATTTTAGTGTTTCCGATTGCGTTGATAAATTTAATTTTCATGAATTTCGATTTATTTTCATTTTGATTTAATTTATTTTGTGTGACATTGCGTTGAAATTGAGCTGTGTTGTTTACCATACCGTTCATTTCCTGAGTATAATTTATTTTTGTATTTTTAATTTCGTTTTTTTATCTGTTTTTCATATATTTTAGTGATGGGAACATCTGATCATTTGATGTTCTTAATTTTCTGATGAGATCATCAGATCGTTTGGGAATGCATCAAACGAGGGAGTGGGAATTGTTGGGGATGACAAGGGGATGGGAGTGGGGGATTTTGGGGAGGACGAGAGGATTGGGTAATTGGGGATGGTGGGGACGAGGGGATAGGGGAATGAAGAATGGTGGGGGAGGGACAAGGCAACACACGCTTAAATCACAAGTGGGGATTGGTGGAAAGAACGAGGGGACGATGGAGGGGGGAATGATAGGGACGATGAGGGGATGGGGGAGTGGAAGATGGTGCGGAGGAGGAGGGGACGATGGAGTGGGGAATGGTAAGAAGGAAGAACGGACGCTGGACTGTGGAATGTTGGGGAGGACAAAGGGACGGGGGAGGGGAAGGGGACGGGGAGTGGGGAATTGTTTGGGAGGAAGAGGGGACGGGTGAGTGAGGAATGGTTGGGAGGATGAGAGGACGGGGCAGGGGGAATGGTGGGGAGAACTGGGAGACAGGGGAAGGTTTCTGTGTCCGGGTACAGCTAGTTTATATATATATATATATATATATATATATATATATATATATATATATATATATATATATATATATATATATACAGATAATGATGAAATTGAATGTAATAAGTTTATTCACGAATTATATACGTATCCAACTAGAGATACGTAACAGTCACTTGACTCTTCTTCTAATTCCTCTAACCACTCCTTGTCGAGTTTCTCCTCCTCCTGCAAGTGTGTGACAATGACTCTTACTAGCTGAGCCTTTAACATTCTCCTGGAAACAGTCAAACTTAATTTTTCAGCCACATACAATAACCCCGACTTCTTCAAGGCTTTAATTTCACCAAAATGTTGCTGCTTCACCAACACAGCAGATTGTTCCTCCATTGTCAGCTTAATTAGCACAACTAGCAATTACAACAATACTGAATGTTAGGTTGGCCCCTGACCTTAATCGTGAAGTGTTGAGAAAATGTTCACAAGCAGCTCAGAATGACCAGAGAAATGGTTAACAGGCTTGGATAGGTATCACTAGTTAAACACACAGTACCTAGGAAGGCATTAGCAATTAATAACATGCACCACTATTTAGTACATTAAATTATTGGAATTAATTCTCCTGGACATAGGCCCTCATTTTGTTATGACCCTTGACCTCTGGGCATGACCCTTGACCTCTGGGCATGGTTCCTCTGCTTTTGTAGTTGTAAAAAATACATAATAATACAGCCTTGCCTACTAAAAGTGTCTAGGGTAAATAACTCAACTGCTTACTCAACAAAGCAATACACTTAAAGTAAAGGTAACAAAGAACATACAAACATATAAATGGAAATACAGGCAGCCAGAAATATTATTGCACGAGAATAAAATAACACAATATCATTATATAAGCACTGATCACTATTTTAAAACTTAAATGAATAGATTGGCATGCAAATAATGGCCTAACCAGGCAATTAGCTATGTTACTAACAATAAACAGGGACCAAAGACTTATCTCAACAACATGTCCACCCCAGCCAGCTCCACCCACGCGACTGGCGTGCTCCCACATGGAGTCTACAGGTTACCAACTAAAAACCACATGAAGCCTCTACATACTCTGCTATAAGAGAGTAATACTTAAGAACATAATTATAACTAAACTAATAAGCATATAACACTGCTAAGGTGTAATTAAGAAATTAAGTACACTCAATAAACTGGAATAATTACAGGGAATAATTATCTATTACAGCAAATAATATTAAAAAAACTGGAATAATTATCAGTGACGCTAGGTTGATACACTGCATGTATTACTGGAACATCACAAATATGGTCATCCCCCCCTGAGACGCCACGGTCTCCCCCCACAGGACTGAACATGCAATAGCATAAGCAAAATATTACATACAGGCACACTACAGCATGCTACATATAAATCAAACATATATACTGGAAATCAAATGGTCATAATAGTTATTGTAAATAACTGAGGAAAGAAATAATGAACATATATGTTTATCATGATAAATGTTAGAATCAAATATATGGATTCGTAACAGTTGCAGGCTCTGATGTTAAGAAAATTCCCACAAGACTTGGTCAAGACTAGAGATAAGCCTTCTTGCCCGTCTCTCCACTTTGTAGGGAAGCCGGTCGGCCGAGTGGACAGCACACTGGACTTGTGATCCTGTTGTACCGGGTTCGATCCCGGGCACCGACGAGAAACAATGGGCAGAGTTTCTTTCACCCTATGCCCCTGTTATCTAGCAGTAAAATAGGTACCTGGGTGTTAGTCAGCTGTCACGGGCTGCTTCCTGAGGGTGGAGGCCTGGTCGAGGACCGGGCCGCGGGGACATTAAAGCCCCGAAATCATCTCAAGATAACCTCAAGATAAAATTGTCCAACAGTCTGATGAAAGATGGCGAGACAGGCGATCCAGAAAAGGGGTGCATACTCTAGATGGGAGCAAACTTGTGCTTCATATAAGGCTTTGCATCCCTTGCTGTCAAAAAGATGTGAGATGCGCTGTAGAGCTGTAAGTTTCTTGGGTGCCTTTTTAACTAGGTTAAACATATGGCTCTTCGTTGTCATTGAAGAGTCAAACTTCATTCCCAAGATGTCAAATTCATCTGTGAACTCTAGGGATTTGCCACCCATTTGCAGGCCTGTCAGATTCGCCGTGTGCAGTCTAGTTATCATCATCGCTTGTGTCTTCTCAACCGCAAATGTGACCTGCCATTTCCTACCCCAGGTAGAAATTGCTGAAACTTGGTGATTGATGATTCTTACAGCAGTTGGCATTTCCTCCTTTCTGTATGTAAAGGTTAGAGTACAGTCATCAGCATAGGCTTGAGCTTCAGGAATGAGATGAAGTAGATTGTTGAAATAATCATTCCACAGAAGAGGGCTGAGGACACTACCCTGTGGAACGCTGGCACCAATTGAGTGGCTATTGGATTCTGCTCCATTGAGGACTACCCTTAAAGTCCGTTCTTGAAGGTAGTCCTTTAATAACACTAAGATGGAGCCTGAGATGCCTAGTGCTTGAAGCTTCACTATTAATCCAGAGTGCCAGACCCGATCAGACCCCAGACTCTCTCTCTCCTCTCTCTCTTTCTCTCTCTCTCCCCCCCTCTCTCTCACCCATTCCTCTGTAATCTCTCTCTCTCTCTCTCTCTCTCTCTCTCTCTCTCTCTCTCTCTCTCTCTCTCTCTCTCTCTCTCTCTCTCTCTCTCTCTCCCTCCCTTCCTCTTTCGCTTATATTTCTCTTCTCTCTCGCTTCTTATCTCTCTCTCTCTCTTCTTATCTCTCTCTTCTTCTTATCTCTCTTTTCTTCTCTCTTTCTCTCTTCTCTCTTTTCTTCTCTCTCTCTCTCTCTCTCTCTCTCTCTCTCTCTCTCTCTCTCTCTCTCTCTCTCTCTCTCTCTCTCTCTCTCTCTCTCTCCTTTTCTCTCTCTATCTCCCTTCCTCCCTCTCTCTCCCCCCTATCGCCTTTCTCTTCTCCCCTCTCTTCATTCGATCTATCCCCTCCTCTCTCTCTCTCTCCACTCCTCTCTCTATCTCCCTTCCTCTTTCTCTCCCCCATCACCTCCCCCCTCTCTCTCTATCTCTCTTCCTCTCTCTGCCCACTCTCTCCTCTCACCTCCCCCCCTCTCTCTCTCTTTTCTCTCTTTCTCCCCCGTCCCATATCTCTCTCTGTCTCCTCTTTGTCTCTCTCTCTCTTTGTCTCCTCTCTCTCTCTCTCCCCCCTATCTCTCTCATCTCTATCTCCCCTCTATCCTCTCTCTCTCTCTCTCTCTCTCTCTCTCTCTCTCTCTCTCTCTCTCTCTCTCTCTCTCTCTCTCTCTCTCTCTCTCTCTCTTCTCTCCTCTCCTCTCTCTCTCCTCTTTGTCTCTTTCTCTCCTCTCTCGCTGTCTCTCTCTCTCTCTCTCTCTCTCTTTTCTCCCTCTCTCTATCTCTCATAATGCAATAAAGATATATATTCCTAATAATTGCAATAATTAATAATTAAAATTAACGTTTTAAAACCCTTTGTTCCAAAACATTATATCATGACATTTAAAACACGTTTTTTTTTTTTTTTGAGATATATACAAGAGTTGTTACATTCTTGTACAGCCACTAGTACGCGTAGCGTTTCGGGCAAGTCCTTAATCCTATGGTCCCTGGAATACGATCCCCTGCCGCGAAGAATCGTTTTTTCATCCAAGTACACATTTTACTGTTGCGTTAAACAGAGGCTACAGTTAAGGAATTGCGCCCAGTAAATCCTCCCCGGCCAGGATACGAACCCATGACATAGCGCTCGCGGAACGCCAGGCGAGTGTCTTACCACTACACCACGGAGACTGTTATTAAATTAAAACGTTAAATTAATTATTAAAACGTTATGACCTCGCGTTTTATAATCGTATTTACCAATTCTCAAAACACGTATAGAAAACGTAATTTAAAACGTGCCCAAAACAATGAAATGTCGTTTTTAGCACTTTTATGAAACGCGAAAATGTTTGGTGGGTATTCACCAAAGAATACAAATACGACCACCTAGCCTGTAACACATTCCACAAGCCAAACCGTTCTGGCGACTTCCACTTTGCCACAGAAATAAACATCCTCTTACACTCACCCTTACACCAGACCAAACAACAACAATGCAAAGTTTCCAACAATGCTGGAGACACATTTGCAGGCATCGGACTACTAGAGTCCCGAGCAGACACAACACCGTTGAAATCACTCCTCAAACACCATCGACAGAGTATCATGTCGCAGAAAGTGCGTCACCTCAGTATTAAAGAAAGCCCCCTCTACCGCCTCCGAGCAGAACCAGAAGGCACATAAACATTCAACAAGGAAATTTCTACTCCAGATAATAAATCCATTGTGACGGTAACGCGTTGGTGTTCGGCTGTTTAAGGCTAGGGGTATGGCCTCGTCACATAGTTATAAAAAAAAATAGAAAAACTGGAACTTCGTCTGTGGTAAGGTAAGGAGAAGACACAAAACACAAGTAAAACTTTAACAATGAAATTTTAATTACGTTAAATAAATCAAAACATGAAAATAATGCACAAACAAATATGTATAATAAAATCAATGAATCAAAATAATAAGAATACTTAAATGACACAATGAAAAGTTACGTTAAGGCAAAATAACAAGAAGTGCAACACAAAGGTAAGTGGGAGGTGCTGGAATATTGGCTTAAAGCCACCACCTCTCTCAGTACACGCTAACGTCTAGCTGGGAGGAGTGCTGGCTACGAAAGCACGGAACATTCTGAGGACTGATGTTGGGGCGACCCCAGACATCAGGTAGTATTGGGGGCGAGTGCAGGTGCAGCCAGACCGGCGACCAATCAGCGGAGCCGTAGCGATCAACGGGTAGTTTGGTGGTTGGAGTTCGAACAGGTGGCTGGATGCATACGTTTCTGCTCACCCTGGCAAGCCTTGCTGGTGCTGGTGTTGTTGTCGTTGTTGGACATTTCTTCCATAGTCTTTTTATATAATTGTGAAGACGTAATTTTGGAGGGAAGAGCAGGCTCAATCTCTTGAAGGAGATTATCGTCACAACTCTCCCCCGAAGCCTGCGGTTCTGGAAGAAGTACGTCGTTATGTGGTGGAGTAATGGATGGAGTCGCTTCTACTTCATAAACTCTGGAGAGATCATGGGCTAAGATGTTGTCAGACTCTTGGTATAGCGTGTCTCCAGGTTGAATTTCTGCAGGTAGCAAGCCCATAGTAGAAGACGTTGAGATGAGAAGTGGGCGTGCTGCAGGAGGTGTAGGGTGGTGTGGTCCGTGTTGATGGTGGACCGAGCACTTTTCAGGTGTGGAGTGAAGTGCTGAAGCTTCAGGATGAGGAAGAGTAGCTCCTTGCCAATTGTTCCGTCGTTCCTTGTAGCAGTAGTCGCTGACAGGTGAATTCTTCTCGCCTCGTTGCTGCATCACGACACCACCATCGTCGGTACCATTGGCGTCGACATGGAGGATGTAGGGCTTATCTGACGAGGTGAGAGTGGAATTAGAAGAGGGCATAGGAGCACGATTATTATCCTGAAAGCATTTGGGAAGATCATTAAGGATTTTGGAATTAGAAAGCGCCGACTCCTTGTCAGTGCTTTCGGGAGAAGAAGCCGGGATTGTCTCACTGTGGATGTAGGGTTCTGTGAAGGTAGAACAATTAATCAAGACAGTGGGAGGAGTACCATTATATTGCTTCAGGAGGTTGACGTGGCACAGCTGGGTCTTCCGCCGCCTATCTGGAGTCTCTATGACGTATGTGTTGTTGCTTCTGCACTCTTTGACGCAGTAGGGTCCTGAAAATCTGTTTTGTAAAGGTGAACCTGGGATAGGGAAATAAGCAAGGACGAAGTCTCCCGGCTTGAATTTTCTTACTTTGCTGGTCTGGTCGTAATGAGTCTTCATTCTCACCTGGGCTTTCAATAGATTATCATGGGCAAAGCGGTGGACTCTCTCTAGAATGTGCTGAAGGTTTTGAAGAAACTGGGGCACATTCTGATGCTCACTGAAGGTGGCATCTCTGAGAGAGTCTTTGAAAGCCTTAAGGGGAGTACGGCACTTACGGCCGTAGAGCATCTCATAAGGAGATACTCCTAGGGACTCATTGGGGAGACTTCTGAAAATACACATTATTAGGTCAATCTGCTTATCCCAATCCTTTGAGGTTTCACTACAAAACTTTTTCAAGAGTGCTTTGATGGTCTGATGACTACGTTCAAGAGAACCCTGTGAAGCAGGATGATAGGGGCTGGACAATACCTGTTTGATGTTGAACTCCTCCAGTGTCCTTTTGAAGAGATCACTGGTGAAGTTGGTGCCACAGTCACTTTGAATCTCCCTGGGAAATCCGTATTGAGTGAAGATCTTCAGTAGATGTTTGATAACCGTAGCAGCCGTGATGTTCTTCACTGGAACTGCTATGGGAAATCTGGTGGTAGGACACAGGATGGTTAGGATGTAGGCGTTACCTGAACTGGTCCGAGGTAAAGGACCGACACAGTCTATTATGAGTCTGTGGAAAGGTTCCGCAGGCACCTGTATGGGAATCAGTGGTGCTCTGGGAATGGAGACGTTCGGTTTGCCTGCCATCTGACATGTATGACACTGTTTTACGTACTGTTTGACGTTATTTACCATACCTGGCCAGTAGTAGTCTTGGCGAATCCCATGGTAAGTCTTGTTGAAGCCGTAGTGGGAGAATGCTCCATGGGCCAGGTGTAGAATAGTGGGCCGCAGGCTGGTGGGAATCACAAGTTGTTCGGTGTTGGCCCAATCGTCCTCCTCCTTCAGTTTACTGGGTCTATATCTGCGGTAGAGCAAGTCGTTCTCTAGGAAGAACCCAGGAATACTGTCGGGTTGAGTCTCAGCCTGGAAAAACAATGGTGTTAAAGTAAGATCTTCCCTCTGCAACTTACGGAACTCCAACTTGGTCAGATGCGGGGGTAGTTTCTGAGGGTCTTGAGGGACAGCGGTAGCAGTAGAGTCAGCTGGCTGTGGACGTGCGGCTTGTGCACGGGTGGTCACGAGAACCGGAGGAGAAACTTCATCACTCTCTTGAACCTCTGCTGGAACATACTCAAGAATAGGGTTACTTGGCACAGAGTTACACACCTGGGGTTTGTCCATGACGATCAGGTTGGTCGGTTGCAGGTCTTCTGCCAAGTCGTTGCCTAGGAGAAGTTGCACTCCAGGCATGGGAAAAGGCTTTTCCCTGACGGCGACTTGGACTTCCCCGTTCACGTAGGGACAATCCAGGTGGACTCTGGCGAGAGGGTATGGAGTGGTAGCAGTGAGGTCAGTGATGAAGACTGTTTCCCCGGTGTAGACTATGTTGGGCACAGCCGACTTCAAGATGATCGATTGTAGAGCCGCTGTGTCCCTCAAGATCTTCAATTTGAAACGTCCCTCCGGATTTGAACCGTTGGCAGAGACAGTTCCAGTATACAGGTGGTTACTGAAAAGAGAAAGATCATTAACATCAACACCAACATTCATCACAGGCTTACCGGACTTAGGAGGAGTTGGTTTGGGTCGTTGTTGGTCAGTGGTTCCCTTGTATTGAGACTTACCACACTTGTCTATGGTATGTCCATAGAGTCTACAATACTTGCAGTACAGTTGTGAACCAGCTTGATCGGGGCTCACCTTCTCGTAACTGTACCACGACTTCTTACTGGAGGATGGTTCAGGTGTCAGCCGGTGGATGAGGCTGTAAGTGTCAGCCGACTTAGCACACTTCAGGTAGTCGGTTTCTTCTTTATCTGCTAAGTAGAGGCGGACAGGAGGCGGCACACGTCTCAAGAATTCTTCAACAAGCATCAGGTTCACGAGTTCTGTAAAAGTAGAGACATGTGCTGCTTCCAGCCATTTCATGAAATACCTCCGTTTCGTGTTAGCAAACTCGAGGAAGGTAGTGGTACTTGCCTTCAGGTGGTCACGGAATTTCCTTCTATAACTTTCGGTGGAAAGTAGGTAGGCGTCTAACACTGCTTGTTTCAGAGTGTAGTAGTCATTCTCAGACGCCAAAGTACTGAGTGTGACTGCAGCTCTACCTGTAAGATGGACTCTGAGAAGTGTGGCCCATTGGTCGACAGGCCAACTGAGTTGATTAGCAAGGGTTTCAAAGGTGGTAAAGAACACATCAACTTCTGCTTCTACAAAGGATGGCATTAACTTACTTGCATGTGATATATTAAAACTGACGGGAAGATTGGCAGTAGCTTGCTGGCGTTGAGTGAAGTGTGAAGTTTCCAAGGCGATTTCACGTTGACGACACTCTAGAGCCAGAGTTGCTTGTTGCTTGTCATGTTCGCGTTGCATCTCCAACTCGCGTTGTTTGGTTTCAAGCTGTACTCGTTCACGTTCACGGAGTAATGCGACCTCACGTTCGTGTTCTTCTCTCCTCAAAGCAGCTTCACGTTCTCTGAGGGTGATTTCTCGTTCTTGTTCGTCTCTCCTCAAAGCGGCTTCGCGTTCGTGTTCTTCCCTTCGTATGGCAGCTGCTCGTTCTTGTTGTTCGAGGGCTTCCCTTTGCTGTTCGCGGGCTTCCTTTTGCTGCTCACGTTCAATCTTAGCCAGCTCTAGTTTAAGTTTCATCGTTGCCAAGTCAGTTTTATCTGCAATATAGTAAGTTTCATGAGTTTCAGAGTCTATCTTACCTTGCTCTAAATAGTAATCCAGCAACAGGTTGTGTAGGTCATTTTTGTTGGCTTGATAGGGAACTTCTAGTTGATACTCATGTGCAAGAGTTTGTAGTTCAATCCTCTTGGCACGACTTAAAGTCCCTATTTCACCTGCTGGATTTGCACGGAAAGTTTGGAGACGAAACATGGTGAAATTAGCAAATAAAGGTACACGAATGTTCAATAATGAAATGTCAGAAACAGGACAACGTGGCAACTGGTACCTATCCTGTGTGATCTTTAACAATTAACGTTAAGTGAAAGATATTAAATGATTAAATGAAATCAAGGGCGCAGGAAATCTTGTACCCGGTACTCATGTAAGAGAATAAGGGCAAGAAAATCCTACTAACAAATGAAACAAAGTTTCGAAAACAAATGAAACAGTTAAATGCTTCAAAAGTAAAATTGGTAGTCCAAGGATGTAGGCATACCTTGCCAAGTCTCTAAAGGACATAAAGCAAGTTTTTCCTACTGAATTTAATATGATACTTACAGAATTAGCGAACTTTTGTGCTCTGAAAAAATAAGCTAATTCCCTACCGTTGTATGTATCATCATCTCTGACTGACGTGTAGGGGTGCGAGGTGTCAACTGGTGACGAGAACTGCTGCTGAGGTCCCAATTCAGCAACGAAAGTTCGAGCTAGAGGAACTATGGCCCTCTTTGTCCTCCTACAGTCAGATTGCAGAAGATTGGGTACTCTTGACCCGGGGCAGACCACAGTACCAGGGTACCAATATGATGATCTGTCAGAATGAGAAATATTCAAGGGACATAGATGGTAAATACGAGTAATAACAAGGAGGGAGAGATGACCAATTAAGAGTATGACTGCGGCCTACAGTCACCACGTAATCCAAAGTTGTCTCACCTTCACTATATGTTACTCTCGTAATGCACAATACACCGCACCTTATAAAAAATGAAATTGAATGAAAAATAGTAAAGCTACGTTAACAGAGTTAAATACGCTTACCATAAATTACCACTTGGCACCAGTATCTGAGTGAAGCTCCTAGGACAGGCCCCCATATAACTTGTGACGGTAACGCGTTGGTGTTCGGCTGTTTAAGGCTAGGGGTATGGCCTCGTCACATAGTTATAAAAAAAAATAGAAAAACTGGAACTTCGTCTGTGGTAAGGTAAGGAGAAGACACAAAACACAAGTAAAACTTTAACAATGAAATTTTAATTACGTTAAATAAATCAAAACATGAAAATAATGCACAAACAAATATGTATAATAAAATCAATGAATCAAAATAATAAGAATACTTAAATGACACAATGAAAAGTTACGTTAAGGCAAAATAACAAGAAGTGCAACACAAAGGTAAGTGGGAGGTGCTGGAATATTGGCTTAAAGCCACCACCTCTCTCAGTACACGCTAACGTCTAGCTGGGAGGAGTGCTGGCTACGAAAGCACGGAACATTCTGAGGACTGATGTTGGGGCGACCCCAGACATCAGGTAGTATTGGGGGCGAGTGCAGGTGCAGCCAGACCGGCGACCAATCAGCGGAGCCGTAGCGATCAACGGGTAGTTTGGTGGTTGGAGTTCGAACAGGTGGCTGGATGCATACGTTTCTGCTCACCCTGGCAAGCCTTGCTGGTGCTGGTGTTGTTGTCGTTGTTGGACATTTCTTCCATAGTCTTTTTATATAATTGTGAAGACGTAATTTTGGAGGGAAGAGCAGGCTCAATCTCTTGAAGGAGATTATCGTCACACCATACAAACAGAATTTTTGCTATTATCATGCATCTCTGTATGCAGCACCGAATTCGGAGCCCGTTTGGAAATGAGAACTAGCGTATCCTCTTTTAACAATATGGCCCCCTCCCCGCTCAGCTCGTTGTCGCCGTGTGGGGGCTTCGTGGGCGGCTGCTGGAGTGTGATGCTCCTTAGGACAGTCCTCTGTCCTTTTCTAGCCTTGTGCTCCTGCTGCCGTCCTCTCCAATTCTGCTGGGCACCTTTTCCTTTTCCTTCTGTTTCGTTTTTCTCCCCCCTCTTCTCCTATCTGCTTGCCGTTTCCTGCCGACCTTTTGCTCGTTCTGGTTCTTCCATGGACTTCTTCTATTTTGACGCCCGGGTGCTTGAGGAGGCATACTCATGCACCCGTAGAACTGCAGTACCCGACGTCGAGAGCGAGGGGAACCTTTTATTGTCAATCCCCACTTCGTCACTGAACCCGATCTCGACGGACTGTCGGTTTCTTAAGGTGGCGTTTGTGGGGCGTATACTCACGACGCACCCCTAGGAGGCCCCGACAAGATCGGCGATGGCTTCTTGTTGGGTGTCCTGCCTCTAATTGTGGCTCCATGGTGGGTGTGGGGGCACATTCGTGAGTGAATTCTTAATTTCGTCAAGATGATAACCCCTGTTTCGGCTGCTTCTGGCTTACCTTTTCAGGCTCGTGGGGTGGGCGACCAAGCCCCCGAGTCGGTCCGTATTGGAAGACCGGGCTCTGTAGCCTCCGCTGCATTGGGCCTCGACCTTGCTCCTCCTTTGGCCTCTCTGACTCCTTCCCCTGGCTCCCCTCCCTCCTCTGTGGTTGGGTCGAGCCCCAAGCCCCCAGTGGTGACTACCTCGTCCCCTGGCGCGGCTCCTTCTCTAGTTGTAACTACTGCGCCTTTTAACCCCTCTCTCTCTGGGGGTTCTCACCGCCGTCCTCGTCACGGCCGCCCTCGCTCGATTCCTTCCAGTTCTGCTACCTATCAAGCCTTGTTTGGTCCCGCTTCATGGGCCAAATATTTTGATCTCCTCCCTCTTGATTCTGCGCCTCCTGACGATTTCTCCCTTCATCGACATCTCATTGATTCCGTGGATGCCTCCATTACTTTTAACCCCACTCGTCTCGGTACACGTGTCGTTGCTGCTTCTTCTCAGGATGCTGCTTCCCGCTTGGCTGCCTTATCCTGCCTTGGCGAGACCCCCGTTCGGGTCTCGAAGAACGCTCAATTGAATGCCAGTGTTGGCACTATTTTGCTCCCGCCCCATGTTGCAACCGGTGTTCGGGACCTGCGCGACTGCCACGACGATATTCGCCATATCCTCGCTGCCCAGGGCCATTCTATTCTCCAGGTGGACACGTTTACTCGTCCCCCTCGTGGTAGTCGCCGTCAACCCCTCCGGGTTGTGAAGATTACCTTTGATGGTAGGACCCTTCCACCCTCTGTCATTCTTGCTGGTGCCAGGTGCTCTGTCCAGGAGTACATTCCTTCTCCTCGGCTCTGCAACAAGTGCTGGAGGTTTGGGCATGGTGCCCTCCGCTGCTCCGGGACTGTCTCTCTCTGTCCTTTGTGTGGTGGCGAAGGTCACTCTAAGTCGGAGTGCACTTCTCCCCAGGCTCGTTGCCTCAAGTGCGGTGAGGCCCATCCTACCTTCTCCCGTGCGTGTGTCCATTACAAGCTTGAGGCAGCCGTCCTCAACCTGAAGCACCGGGAGCGTTTATCTTTTCCTGAGGCGAGGCGCCAGGTTCGCCGGCTCCCGCCTTATGCTAATATCTCTTATGCTCGCGTGTTGCGCTCTTCCTCTCCTCGTCCTTCCCGCCTTCCTCAGACTCACAACCGTTTCCGGGCCTTGGACCCTGATGCGCCCACTGCCCCCTCCTCTGTTCCTTTGGGTTCTCTCCCGAAGGATCCTCCTCCTGGTCCTCTGTCTGGGGTTCCCCTTCCTTCTACACGGTCTGTCGTGTCTTCTGTGTCTTCTTCCTCGTCCCCCTCCGATCCTCCCTCCCATCCTCTTCCTCCATCTATTGGCTCTCCCCACCGCCTGTCGGTGCGGGCGGATGTCCATCGCTCTCCTAACGGTCGTCGTGTGTGCTCTCGTTCGGCTTCTCCTGTTGAGACACTGGAATCCGTTGCCCGGTACGTAGTTGCTGGGACACCGGTCTCTTTAAGTCAGAAGCGTAAGCCTGGCTCCTCTCCTTCCTCTTCCCCGGCGGGTAAGAAGGCTTCGCTTTCTTCCTCAGCTCCTCCTTCTGGCTCTGTTGCTCCTTTCCCTCCCGTCTCAGTGCTTGCGCCCCCTGTTCCTGCTATGGAGGTTTCTTTGGCCCCTGCTTCCCTTTCGGTTGCTGCTCTTGCTGGGGTGCGCTCCCCTCTTTCTCCTCCCCCTCCTCCTGCTGCTGTCCTTGACGGCTCCTCTCCGTTGTCTCCTCCTCTTCCTCCTCCTCCTCCAGACCCTGCCCGCCCACCTCTGCTCTGTTCTCCCGTTTCCTTCCCTCCGTCTTTGCTCAGTTTACCCATGCCCCCTAACCCTGACTTTGCTGACCCTGATCCCGACCCTGATATTCTTTAACGTGCTCTGTTGCTCTTTCGCCTTTGTTTCTTCCTTGTTCTCTGTTTTTGTCCTTTCTCTTCTCGTCGTTGTCCATTCTTCAATGGAACGTTCGAGGTTATTACGCCAATTTCCTCGAACTCCAACTTCTGATTTCGCGGTTTTCGCCCCTTTGTGTCTGTCTCCAGGAGCCAATGCTTGGTGCTCGTCCTGGTCGTTTTCGTGGCTATTCCTTTCTCTCCCCCCCCCCAGCCATTGCTGGGGCTTCTAATTCTTCTGCTCTTTTGATTCGGGCTGATGTTCCCTTTGTTCCTTTACTTTTTCCTTCGCCTCTCCATTGTTCTGCTGCTCGTATCTTTGTGGGGAAATGGTACACAGTTTGTTCCATTTATCTCCCCCCGAGTGTTCCGCTCTCTCTTCCTGATTTGAAACACCTCCTGGACTCCTTGCCGGAGCCTGTGCTCCTGCTGGGTGACTTCAATTGTCGTCATTCTCTTTGGGGTGACGTTCTGACGAATACCCGGGGTCGCCTCCTTGAGCCGTTTCTCCTCTCTTCTTCCCTGTCTCTTCTGAATTCTGGTGAGCCCACTCATTTGGACTCTCAGACTCGCACCCTTTCTTGTCTTGATCTTTCTCTCTGCTCTTCTTCTCTTTACTTAGATTTCACGTGGCAGGTTCTTGATGACCTCCATGGAAGTGATCATTTCCCCATCCTTGTTTCCTTTTTCTCTTTTCGCCCTTCCCTCTCTTTCCCTAGGTGGCAGTTTGCTAAGGCAGACTGGACCCTATTTACCCTCAGTGCTGCTCTCCCTGACCTCTCCCTTCTGCCTCTCTCTCGCGCTCTCCTCCTTTTTCATGACACTGTCTTCAACGCTGCCCTCCGCTCTATTCCTCGCTCTTCCTCTCGGGGTCCACGGAAGTGCGTTCCCTGGTGGAATGCGGACTGTGCTCGGGCTGTCCGCTGTAAGCGTGCAGCCTGGAAGAGGCACCGCCGTAGGCAGACGACCGATTCTTTTCTTTTCTTTCAGAAAGCGAGTGCGGTGGCCCGTAGGGCCATCCGTACGGCTAAACGTGAATGTTGGGCATCTTATGTCTCAACAATTACGTCCGAGACCCCTCTGGCCCAGATCTGGAAGCGTATCCGCAAGATAGCGGGTAAGTTCGTTCCCGATGTTTCACCGGTCCTTCACCTCCATGATACTCTTGTGGCGGACCCGTTGCAGGTCGCTTCCGAACTGGGTTCCCATTTTTCTTCTGTTAGCTCTGGTCTTCATCTTCCCCAATCTTTCCTTCTTCGTAAACCTGTCCTTGAGTCTCGTCCTTTAGATTTCTGCACTCATCTTCAGCTTCCCTATAATGATCCCTTCTCTCTCTCTGAACTTCGTTCTGCCCTGGCCCTCTGCGGTTCTACGGCGGCGGGCTCCGATGGTATTCATTATGAGATGCTTCGCCATCTCCCTCCGCGCACGTCTCAGTATTTACTGAGTCTGTATAATCGGATCTGGGAGTCGTCGTCAGTCCCTGAGGACTGGCTCGATGCCGTTGTCCTCCCTGTTCGCAAACCGGGGTCTCTGGGTACTTCCCCTAAGGACTTTCGCCCTATTGCTCTCACAAGTTGTGTCTGCAAACTCTTTGAACTTATGGTTAACGTTCGTCTGATGTGGTTCCTGGAACACCATCACCTCCTCTCCCCTTCTCAATTTGGTTTCCGCAAGTGCCGCAGCACGACAGATGTCCTGGTGAACTTGGAGGTCTATATTCGTACTGCTTTTGCTGCGAAGACCTCCGTTGTTGCCGTCCTTTTTGACCTAGAAAAGGCTTACGACACCACTTGGCGTTATCATATCCTATCTCAACTTCATTCTTTTGGCCTTCGTGGTCATCTCCCTCTCTTTCTCCGCAGCTTCCTCTCTCGTCGTTCCTTTCGGGTGCGCCTTGGTACCGCTCTCTCTCCCTCTTTTCAGCAATACGAAGGTGTGCCCCAGGGTAGTGTTCTGAGCACTACTCTTTTTCTTGTTGCCCTCAATGGTCTTCTTTCCTCTCTTCCTTCTGGTGTCTTCTCCGCTCTCTATGTCGATGATCTTACCCTTTGTTGTCAGGGTGATGATTCGCCTCTCCTTCAACGCCGGCTTCAACTTGCGATTGATGCCGTGTCGTCTTGGGCCACAGGTCATGGCTTCAAGTTCTCTACTTCTAAGACTTGTGCCATGACTTTTACGCGGAAACGGGTTGTTCTTCGTCCCTCTTTGTCACTTTATGGTCATCCCCTTGAATACAAAGATTCCGCGAAGCTTTTGGGGTTATTCCTTGACACTCGTTTGTCTTGGTCTCCCCATATCTCTTACCTCCGTGTTGAGTGCTCTAAGGCCCTTACCCTCTTTCGGGTCTTGTCCCATACTTCTTGGGGGGGCAGATAGGCGCACTCTCCTTGCTTTACATTCCTCTCTCGTCCTGTCTAAGCTCGATTATGGTTGCCCTGCTTACTCGTCTGCTTCTCCTTCTACTCTTCGCCGTCTTGATGCTTTGCACCATACTGGGTTGCGCCTCAGTTCTGGTGCCTTTCGTTCGACTCCCATCCTTAGCTTGTATGTTGACACTGGCTTCCTGTCTCTCCAGGACCGCCGTGATCGCTACTGTCTTCGCTATCTTGCGCGGTCCTTGCAACATCCTTCCTCTCGCCTCTGTCGTGCTTTAACTTTTAGCCCTCCTGCGGTTCCTGTTCCTCTTCACCACCTCCCTCTTTCTGTCCGGTTATCTCGCCTACAGGATTCTCTCTCCGTTCGTATTTCTGATGTTTCTCCTCGTGTTGTTCCTTCTTTGCCCCCGTGGAGGGTCCCTCTTCCGCGGTTTTGTACTTCCTTGACCCGTATCACTAAAGCTTTTACCCCTCCTACGGTTCTGAAACGCCTTTTCCTCGAGCACTTTTCTTCTCACTCCCGCTCCGTTTCTGTCTTCACTGATGGGTCTAAGTCAGCGGACGGTGTTGGCTACTCTGTTGTTTTTCCTGATCGCACTTATATGTGTCGCTTGCCTCCGGAGACTAGCATCTTTACAGCAGAACTTTATGCTATTCTCTATGCTCTTCGTCTCCTGCTTTCTCGTTGTCAGTCTTCCTTTGTGGTTGTTGTTGACTCTCGTAGTGCCCTCATGGCTCTCGGGTCCTTTAATCCGGTTCATCCAGTAGTTGTCGAGATCCAGCATTGGCTGTTTCTCGTTCACAGTAAATTTAAGTCGGTTGAGTTTTGTTGGGTTCCCAGCCATATTGGTGTGTCTTTAAATGAGCGTGCGGATGCTGCCGCTAAGGAAGCTGTCCGCTCTTGTCCCATCTCTCGTAAAGGCATTCCGTATTCCGACTTTTACCCAGTTATCCATTCCTCAGTTCTTACCCGTTGGCAGGCTTCTTGGTTGTCTGTTACTGGTAACAAGCTACGTACTCTTAAATGTTGTGTTTCCTCGTGGCCGTCCTCCTTCCACCGTAACCGGCGGTGGGAAACAGCTCTGGCGAGGTTGCGTATTGGCCATACTCGCTTAACCCATGGTCACTTGATGGAGCGCCGCCCTGCTCCTTATTGTCCTAGTTGCATTGTCCCTCTTACGGTCGTGCATGTCCTTCTTGAATGTCCTGACTTCCAGGACGAGCGTGTGTCTTGCTTTCCGACCGCCCCTCGCGGTCACCTGTCCCTCGATAGAATTCTTGGTGACTCAGATACTTTTGATATCGTTCGCCTTATGCGTTTTTGTTCTCGTATTGGCATCCTTGGTGATATTTAGCGCCCTCTGATTATTTTGCGTATTTGATGGTGCTACATAGCCTTCCCGGTTTGGTGCCTTCTTTTGATAATTACTTACTTACTTACTTTTAACAATATGGTAGGGTTCAACAAAATCCTAAGCCTATCAGCTAATCCCTACGCCCCTTGCGACCACTGGCACCAGGCTCCACAACTCAACTCCTTCGCTCCCCCCCCCCTCCCCCGGCATTGGAGGTCTGACACTCCAGAACTGGCAAGGGGGCAACCACCCCCTGTCCATGCTCTACGACAACCACCGCCTCCACCACCACTCCTTGTTCATCCACCATCTGCTCCACGGCATCTGCGCAATCAGGGGAGTGGAACCTGGCAGTTCTCTTCCTGCGTTTCTGGCCAGGCACGATCATAGACAGAAGCGACGTATCCTGAATGCGTCGTGAGGGACGCACACCCTTCATAGAAGAGGCATGCAGCAACGCCACCCGAACAGAGGGGGAAACTCCCACCTCATGAGTCTCCACAGATGTTGCAGATAACGGACTCGCACTCCACAGCATCACGGGACATTCCGAGGGCACACTCCTCCACCACCACCGCTGGTGGCACATTGTGAACCTCCACTCGCACTTCAGGCAGGACACAACCTTGCAGGTAGAACAGCAGCTACACACACACTGGCTGACCATCAACCCCCTGTACCACAAGGCTCACCATCGTCCCCTCACCAGCAAATGGTGCACTCACACACACAGTACCAACGTCAAGACGGCTGAAAGGGAGAACACCACCCTTTGCCACCACCACCACTGGAGCGTCCTGGGGCTTGAGAGGTGGAAAATAAACCTTGGAAGATATTGACCTTGTTCCACTGGACGCTGCCCACCTTCCCATACTGGCTAAACAACTGGGTCAACAGCTCATTCGGCATTTCAAACGGGGCTCCACGCACTGCCATATACGTTGTTTTAATTTGCACTTAGGTTTACCACACCCACTGTGCCAGCTCCGACAGACATAGGGAACGAGTGTTCCTCACAGCGGTCGATGAACTCCTGGAACAATCCCTGCTGCAGAAATTTTACCCTCACATAGCGGTCACAAAGGAGCTGAATGCCCATCACATCTGCCGGGTTTACAAGAAGCTCCTCCACCAACACCACCCCGTCCGCCATATGGTCCACCGATGTCGAAAATTCCAGACCAGCTGAAGAGGTCCGCTTAATAAGAGGCAATGGCGTCCCCATCTTGAAGCAAAACACAGGGCCCGGAACAAGCACCAAACCACCGACTCCATGCCAAGCTCATCGACTGAGAACCAAAACAGGGGCACATCCGCACCCTCTGGCGGCCAGCAGCAAACTCCTATTTGCATGTAAATAAACATCAATATTTATATGTAGAGTTGTGATAATAACTGGTTCTGTTTTTATGGAAATTATTTTCTACTTTAACTATGTCTTCACAACTCTTGCAATATATTATTAAAGTTATGATCCTCTGATCATTTACTAGGAACTCATCAATTTCTTAATCGATATTTCAAACGTATCATTTATTATAAATTACCTTACAATTACACATTACCGGCAAAAATGTTAAAGCCACATACTCTAACTATGAGAATTTATTGAGAACTACTCATTTTCGAATTGGGGAAATGTTATTACGGACTGCTTATAACAAAAGTAAATCACACAACCTATGGTTATCACACCTCTCTCCTACCACCACCCATTTCCCTTTTTGTACTCCAATTGATGTGAAAAGGTCCCACTCCCTAGCATATACCTCTTCCCCAAATACTATCCCTACCCCAATCTCACCCACTGATCGAATTCTGAAATAATTCCAAGGATCCGTGTGCCCCACAGAACAGACCAGACAAGAGCTCGTGATAGACTGTTTAGCTAACCAGACAACTGGACGCTATTGACAATCGCAATCGAACATTGGAACCATACCCTGGATGATCAGACACTTTTTGAGGCTGCTTATCAAACTCCCTCTTGAACACCGGCGAAAATTTGTTAATAATTTCCGCATGAATTTTGGTGTTGATAAGCCTTGGGCCCTGAAAATTTAAATAATTGTCATGAATATTACCTATTGTTCACCATTTTTTTATCATAACTATTTTGCACATTCTGCCATGACTACGAAACCTACAGCTCATCTCCTTAGATATACCATTTAAAATATTCCTCCAATCTGTCCTACTCCTATCCCTCAAATCCCTTTAGAAATCCCCTAAACAATAGCACATAAAAGCGTGAGTAAAACTGCAAGTAATTGGAGATTCAATAACTTGAAGAATTATTGTGAATTACAGCACCTCCAAAGTGAGGCAGAAACATGGGGTGAAAAATAGGTGGAAAACTATGTGATAAAACGTTGTAATAAAACACGTACAATATGATTCGAGCAAAAAGGTAGGAAATTTATCTGATCTTCTGGGTCTAGTAATCACCCAGAGCGACGATATTAAGAACATTAATCAGGAAATTCCTGTTGAAGCCAATAACTATTGTGTTCTTTCCATGAGAACAAGAAAAAGGAGATTAGCTTCAAGAAAATGAAATAAATCTTAATACAAGAGTAACTGGGAAACGTACAGTATGAAGAAAACCTTTTGGAGCAGGATTGTTAAAAAAAGTCAATTGGAGATGTGCAGAGGCTGACAAGATGTACATATTAGTAATTACGAGACAAAGGAGTGAGGGAAACAGCAACAAATTATTTATCAATGTTAAGAAGCAAAACAGAAAAGAAGCAATGGAGGGAATACAATAGAAGAGAAAACAGAAGTGAACCGAAACCTATGAACCGGAGTACTTAATGAGTACATAGACACCAAAAATAGTCGTACAATTATTTTATAAGTGACATTGCATCCAAGGCCAAAAAGTAACCGAAGTTGCTTCAAAGCAATAGTATAGAAAAAAGGTCAAGCAAAACAAGAAGGGAGCAAGACCATCAGAATAATGACAATGGAATTTGTGATCAACACTATGCAAACTTCCTATTGATTTTTTTGACAGCTCTAGTCGTACGAGAGATTGATAGATAATAAGGAAACATCAGAGAAGGCAGTGAGGCTACTTGAGATACTAGACGAATATACCATTAACGTAATATCATTAAGACTGAATGACTCTACTGAGGACCTGAGAGGACCTGCGTGCTACATTGACCAAACGACACACTAGAAGGTGAAGGGGTGACGACGTTTCAGTCCGTCCTGGGCCATTCTCAAGTCTATTGACTCACAATCGATTTGAGAATGGTCCAGGACGGACCGAAACGTCGTCGTCCCATCACCTTCTAGTGTGTGGTTTGGTCAACATACTTTAGCCACGTTATTGTGACTCATCGCCTGCACCTGTCTGCTACGTCTAGCAATCTTGACTGCATTAGTAGCAATGGCTAAGTTGTGAATATGCAAGCAAGGGGACAGAAAAAAAGGACTGAATTACATGCAAATGAGAAACATATCCCTCAAGATACCTTACAGAATAAATTAAAAATGATCGTGAAATGCAATAAGGTTTGTAAATAATCACTAACGTAGCTTTAGCGAAGGGAAATTATGCTGTGCGACCCTCCTGTATTCCTAAGACGAATGGGTGACAATAAGACAGGGTATAGAATGATTGTCACGCTATATATTTCTACACTTGACAAACTCTTGACACCCTTTTGATATAGACGCTACTACACGTACATTAGAAGCAGGCGGGAGAGCACTGAACTAGTTAATAAAATATGTTACAAATAGGATGAATTCACAGTGAGCGGCGGAGGGTGGACAGGGACAGTGTATCAAGCATCTAGGATCTACATAATAATTTACTCTAGAACACATAATGCCTTACCCATTTTAATGACCTAGACATTGCGGGATACTTGTTAAATTTTGCAAATAAAAATATTATATGAAGAGCTGAACAAAGACAGACTGCAGAATACTCCCGGGAGACTAAGACGGGCTGGTTATGTTCACAAGCTTGTTCAAGGAATTAACATACTAGTAAGTAGGTGAAGACAGGAAACTGTAGACCTGCAGGATGGTCCACAATGAACACTCTCCCAGAGATTACATCGCAGAGAACACATAGAAGTAGACATGACTGCCAAGTCTTACCTTAAAGGCTTCTAACAAAGCTCAACTACAGTGGGACTTGTAACATGGCCATTGATGCACTCGGCTCACAACCAATTGAACCCGAGTTAGATATCCTAGCAGAGTAAGATATTTGGGAGCATTTCCTTACACCTGATCACTTATATTCATCAAGCAGCAAAGAGATGCCCAGGAATTAAACGGCTGTGTTCGGTTGCTTCATGAAGGAGGCCAGCCGCTGTCTTGGGAGGCATGAGGGAGGCCAGCCGTTGTCTCGGGAGGCATGAGGGAGGCCAGCCGCTGTCTTGGGAGGCATGAGGGAGGTCAGCCGCTGTCTTGGGAGGCATGAGGGAGGCCAGCCGCTGTCTTGGGAGGCATGAGGGAGGCCAGCCGCTGTCTTGGGAGGCATGAGGGAGGTCAGCCGCTGTCTTGGGAGGCATGAGGGAGGCCAGCCGCTGTCTCGGGAGGCATGAGGGAGGCCAGCCGCTGTCTCGGGAGGCATGAGGGAGGCCAGCCGCTGTCTCGGGAGGCATGAGGGAGGTCAGCCGCTGTCTTGGGAGGCATGAGGGAGGCCAGCCGCTGTCTTGGGAGGCATGAGGGAGGCCAGCCGCTGTCTCGGGAGGCATGAGGGAGGCCAGCCGCTGTCTTGGGAGGCATGAGGGAGGTCAGCCGCTGTCTTGGGAGGCATGAGGGAGGCCAGCCGCTGTCTTGGGAGGCATGAGGGAGGCCAGCCGCTGTCTCGGGAGGCATGAGGGAGGCCAGCCGCTGTCTTGGAGACATGAGGGAGGCCAGCCGCTGTCTTGGGAGGCATGAGGGAGGCCAGCCGCTGTCTCGGGAGGCATGAGGGAGGCCAGCCGCTGTCTCGGGAGGCATGAGGGAGGCCAGCCGCTGTCTTGGGAGGCATGAGGGAGGTCAGCCGCTGTCTTGGGAGGCATCATGAGGGAGGTCAGCCGCTGTCTTGGGAGGCATCATGAGGGAGGCCAGCCGCTGTCTTGGGAGGCATGAGGGAGGTCAGCCGCTGTCTTGGGAGGCATGAGGGAGGCCAGCCGCTGTCTTGGGAGGCATGAGGGAGGCCAGCCGCTGTCTTGGGAGGCATGAGGGAGGCCAGCCGCTGTCTCGGGAGGCATCATGAGGGAGGTCAGCCGCTGTCTTGGGAGGCATGAGGGAGGCCAGCCGCTGTCTTGGGAGGCATGAGGGAGGTCAGCCGCTGTCTTGGGAAGCATGAGGGAGGCCAGCCGCTGTCTTGGGAGGCATGAGGGAGGCCAGCCGCTGTCTTGGGAGGCATGAGGGAGGCCAGCCGCTGTCTCGGGAGGCATCATGAGGGAGGTCAGCCGCTGTCTTGGGAGGCATGAGGGAGGCCAGCCGCTGTCTTGGGAGGCATGAGGGAGGTCAGCCGCTGTCTTGGGAGGCATGAGGGAGGCCAGCCGCTGTCTCGGGAGGCATGAGGGAGGTCAGCCGCTGTCTTGGGAGGCATGAGGGAGGCCAGCCGCTGTCTTGGGAGGCATGAGGGAGGCCAGCCGCTGTCTTGGGAGGCATGAGGGAGGCCAGCCGCTGTCTTGGGAGGCATGAGGGAGGCCAGCCGCTGTCTTGGGAGGCATCATGAGGGAGGCCAGCCGCTGTCTTGGGAGGCATCATGAGGGAGGTCAGCCGCTGTCTTGAGAGGCATCATGAGGGAGGTCAGCCGCTGTCTTGGGAGGCATCATGAGGGAGGTCAGCCGCTGTCTTGAGAGGCATGAGGGAGGCCAGCCGTTGTCTTGGGAGGCATGAGGGAGGTCAGCCGCTGTCTTGGGAGGCATGAGGGAGGCCAGCCGCTGTCTTGGGAGGCATCATGAGGGAGGTCAGCCGCTGTCTTGGGAGGCATCATGAGGGAGGTCAGCCGCTGTCTTGAAAGGCATCATGAGGGAGGTCAGCCGCTGTCTTGGGAGGCATCATGAGGGAGGTCAGCCGCTGTCTTGGGAGGCATCATGAGGGAGGCCAGCCGCTGTCTTGGGAGGCATCATGAGGGAGGTCAGCCGCTGGCTTGGGAGGCATCATGAGGGAGGTCAGCCGCTGTCTTGGGAGGCATCATGAGGGAGGTCAGCCGCTGTCTTGGGAGGCATCATGAGGGAGGTCAGCCGCTGTCTTGGGAGGCATCATGAGGGAGGTCAGCCGCTGTCTTGGGAGGCATCATGAGGGAGGTCAGCCGCTGTCTTGAAAGGCATCATGAGGGAGGTCAGCCGCTGTCTTGGAGGCATCATGAGGGAGGTCAGCCGCTGTCTTGGGAGGCATCATGAGGGAGGTCAGCCGCTGTCTTGGGAGGCATCATGAGGGAGGCCAGCCGCTGTCTTGGGAGGCATCATGAGGGAGGTCAGCCGCTGTCTTGGGAGGCATCATGAGGGAGGTCAGCCGCTGTCTTGGGAGGCATCGTCGGGGGACAGACCAGGAATGGTAATACTGAGCATTTCATAATATTGTATGACACCTACGTGAGACCAGCGATAGAGTATTCAATACCGATTTAGAGTTCCCGAATCAAACAGCATATATTAAAACATTGTAATTACTTGGAAATTTGCTAAGATGTTGGGCCTGGACCAGAAGAATTGCCAGAGAGGAAAAGGTGAAAAAGTTTACAAATAAAACCAACTGAACGCGAGGCTTTGAATGGAAGCTAGATATAGGATGAAAGTCCCATAACTGTTACAGTATTATGGAAAACAACTCGACGAAAAGGCAACAGAACCCAATTCCTTCCTCACTTTATTAGTAGACATACCAGATGATGCACAGGGTGAGAGGTATTGTATTAGATGGCCGACGGCAGAAATTGCTGGTTCCAAGAGCTGAAGCTACACCCTGCAGGAGCTTCAGGGCCAATACGGCAGGTGAGTCTATACACACAGTATCCCAGGAGAGGAGTCAACACAAAAGAGCACGCCAGGGTCCCAGGCGAGGAGTCTACACAAAAGAGCACGCCCAGGGTCCCAGGGGAGGAGTCTACACAAAAGAACACGCCGAGGGTCCCAGGCGAGGAGTCAACACAAAAGAGCACGCCCAGGGTCCCAAGCGAGGAGTCTACACAAAAGAGCACGCCCAGGGGAGGAGTCTACACAAAAGAGCAAGCACAGGGTCCCAGGCGAGGAGTCTACACAAAAGAGCACGCCAAGGTCCCAGGCTAGGAGTCTACACAAAAGAGCACGCCCAGGGGAGGAGTCCTACACAAAAGAGCACGCCCAAGATCCCAGGCGAGGAGTCTACACAAAAGAGCACGCCCAAGGTCCCAGGCGAGGAGTCTACACAAAAGAGCACGCCCAAGGTCCCAGGCGAGGAGTCTACACAAAAGAGCACGCCCAGGGTCCCAGGCGAGGAGTCTACACAAAAGAGCACGCCCAGGGTCCCAGACGAGGAGTATACACAAAAGAGCGCACCCAGGGTCCTAGGCGAGGAGTCTACACAAAAGAGCACGCCCAGGGACCTAGACGAAGAGTCTACACAAAAGAGCACACCCAGGGTCCCAGGCGAAGAGTCTACATAAAAGAGCACGCCCAGGGTCCCAGGCGAGGAGTCTACATAAAAGAGCACACCCAGGGGTCCCAGGCGAGGAGTATACACAAAAGAGCACGCCCAGGGTCCTAGGCGAGGAGTCTACACAAAAGAGCACACCCAGGGTCCCAGGCGAAGAGTCTACATAAAAGAGCCCGCCGAGGGTCCCAGGCGAGGAGTCTACACAAAAGAGCACGCCCAGCGTCCCAGGCGAGGAATATACACAAAAGAGCACGCCCAAGGTCCCAGGGGAGGAGTCTACACAAAAGAGCACGCCCAGGGTCCTAGGGGAGGAGTCTACACAAAAGAGCACGCCCAAGGTCCCAGGCGAGGAATCTACACAAAAGAGCACGCCGAGGGTCCCAGGCGAGGAGTCTACACAAAAGAGCACGCCCAAGGTCCCAGGCTAGGAGTCTACACAAAAGAGCACGCCCAGGGGAGGAGTCTACACAAAAGAGCACGCCCAGGGTCCCAGGAGAGGAATATACACAAAAGGACCATGCCCAGGGTCCCAGCGAGGAGTCTACACAAAAGAGCACGCCCAGGGTCCCAAGCGAGGAGTCTACACAAAAGAGCACGCCCAAGGTCCCAGGCTAGGAGTCTACACAAAAGAGCACGCCCAGGGGAGGAGTCTACACAAAAGAGCACGCCCACGGTCCCAGGAGAGAATGATACACAAAAGAGCACGCCCCGGGTCCCAGGCGAGGAGTCTACACAAAAGAGCACGCCCAGGGGAGGAGTCTACACAAAAGAGCACGCCCCAGGGTCATAAGCGAGGAGTCTACACAAAAGAGCACGCCCCAAGGTCCCAGGCTAGGAGTCTACACAAAAGAGCACGGCCAGGGGAGGAGTCTACACAAAAGAGCACACCCAAGGTCCCAGGAGAGGAATATACACAAAAGAGCACGCCCAGGGTCCCAGGCAAGGAGTCTACACAAAAGAGCACGCCCAGGGTCCCAAGCGAGGAGTCTACACAAAAGAGCACGCCCAGGGGAGGAGTCTACACAAAAGAGCACGCCCAGGTCCCAGGAGAGGAATATACACAAAAGAGCACGCCCAGGGTCCCAGGCTAGGAGTCTACACAAAAGAGCACGCCCAGGGGAGGAGTCTACACAAAAGAGCACGCCCAGGGTCCCAGAAGAGGAATATACACAAAAGAGCACGCACAGGGTCCCAGGCGAGGAGTCTACACAAAAGAGCACGCCCAGGGTCCCAGGGGAGGAGTCTACACAAAAGAGCACGCCCAGGGTCCCAGGAGAGGAATATACACAAAAGAGCACGCCCAGGGTCCCAGGCGAGGAGTCTACACACAAGAGAACGCCCAGGGTTCCACGCGAGGAGGTCTACACAAAAGAGCACGCCGAGGGTCCAGGCGAGGAGTCTACACAAAAGAGCACGCCCAAGATCCCAAGCGAGGAGTCTACACAAAAGAGCACGCCCAAGGTCCCAGGCGAGGAGTCTACACAAAAGAGCACCCCAAGGTACCAGGCGAGGAGTCTACACAAAAGAGCACGCCCAAGGTAACAGGCGAGGAGTCTACACAAAAGAGCACGCCCAGGGTCCCAGGCGAGGAGGCTACACAAAAGAGCACGCCCAGGGTCCCAGGCGATGAGTATACACAAAAGAGCGCACCCAGGGTCCTAGGCGAGGAGTCTACACAAAGAGCACGCCCAGGGTCCTAGGCGAAGAGTCTACACAAAAGGACACACCCAGGGTCACAGGCGAAGAGTCTACATAAAAGAGCACGCCAAGGCTCCCAGGCGAGGAGTCTACACAAAAGAGCACACCCAGGGTCCCAGGCGAAGAGTCTACATAAAAGAGCCCGCCGAGGGTCCAGGCGAGGAGTCTACACAAAAGAGCACGCCCAGCGTCCCAGGCGAGGAATATACACAAAAGAGCACGCCGAGGGTCCCAGGCGAGGAGTCTACACAAAAGAGCACGCCCAGGGTCCCAGGCGAGGAATATACACAAAAGAGCAGGCCGAGGGTCCTAGGCGAGGAGTCTACACAAAAGAGCACGCCCAAGGTCCCAGGCGAGGAGTCTACACAAAAGAGCACAGCCGTGGGTCCCAGGCGAGGAGTCTACACAAAAGAGCACGCCCAAGGTCCCAGGCTAGGAGTCTACACAAAAGAGCAGGTCCAGGGGAGGAGTCTCCACAAAAGAGATCGCCCAGGGTCCCAGGAGAGGAATATACAAAAAGGAGCACGCCCAGGGTCCCAGGCGAGGAGTCTACACAAAAGAGCACGCCCAGGGTCCCAAGCGAGGAGTCTACACAAAAGAGCACGCCCAGGGTCCCAGGCTAGGAGTCTACACAAAAGAGCACGCCCAGGGGAGGAGTCTACACAAAAGAGCACGCCCAGGGTACCAGGAGAGGAATATACACAAAAGAGCACGCCAGGGTTCCCAGGCTAGGAGTCTACACAAAAGAGCAAGCCCAGGGGAGGAGTCTACACAAAAGAGCACGCCCAGGGTCCCAGGAGAAGAATATACACAAAAGAGCACGCCCAGGGGAGGAGCCTACACAAAACAGCACGCCCAGGGTCCCCAGGCAAGGAGTCTACACAAAAGAGCACGCCCAGGGTCCCAGGCGAGGAGTCTACACAAAAGAGCACGCCCAGGGTCCCAGGCGAGGAGTCTACACAAAAGAGCACGCCCAGGGTCCCAGGCGAGGAGTCTACACAAAAGAGCACGCCCAGGGTCCCAGGCGAGGAGTCTACACAAAAGAGCACGCCCAGGGTCCCAGGCGAGTAGTCTACACAAAAGAGCACGCCCAGGGTCCCAGGCGAGGAGTCTACACAAAAGAGCACGCCAGGGTCCCAGGCGAGTAGTCTACACAAAAGAGCACGCCCAGGGTCCCAGGCGAGGAGTCTACACAAAAGAGCACGCCAGGGTCCCAGGCGAAGAGTCTACACAAAAGAGCACGCCCAGGGTCCCAGGCGAGGAGTCTACACAAAAGAGCACGCCCGGGTCCCAGGCGAGTAGTCTACACAAAAGAGCACGCCCAGGGTCCCAGGCGAGGAGTCTACACAAAAGAGCACGCCCAGGGTCCCAGGCGAGGAGTCTACACAAAAGAGCACGCCCAAGGTCCCAGGCTAGGAGTCTACACAAAAAAGCACGCCCAGGGGAGGAGTCTACACAAAAGAGCACGCCCAGGGTCCCAGGAGAGGAATATACACAAAAGAGCACGCCCAGGGTCCCAGGCTAGGTGTCTACACAAAAGAGCACGCCCAGGGGAGGAGTCTTACACAAAAGAGCACGCCCAAGGTCCCAGGCGAGGAGTCTACACAAAAGAGCACGCCCAGGGTCCCAGGCGAGGAGTGTACACAAAAGAGCACGCCCAGGGTCCCAAGCGAGGAGTCTACACAAAAGAGCACGCCCAGGGGAGGAGTCTACACAAAAGAGCACGCCCAGGGTCCCAGGAGAGGAATATACACAAAAGAGCTCGCCCAGGGGTCCTAGGCGAGGAGTCTACACAAAAGAGCACGCCCAGGGTCCCAGGCGAGGAATATACACAAAAGAGCACACCCAGGGTCCTAGGCGAGGAGTCTACACAAAAGAGCACGCCCAGGGTCCCAGGCGAGGAGTCTACACAAAAGAGCACGCCCAGGGTCCCAGGCGAGGAGTCTACAC
>NC_091237.1:8336644-8381644 GCF_040958095.1 Procambarus clarkii | reverse complement strand
CTATGCAAGGCCGATTTGCCTAATAAGCCAAGTTTTCCTGAATTAATATATTTTCTCTAATTTTTTTCTTATGAAATGATAAAGCTACCCATTTCATTATGTATGAGGTCATTTTTTTTTTATTGGAGTAAACATTAACGTAGATATATGACCGAACCTAACCAACCCTACCTAACCTAACCTAACCTATATTTATAGGTTAGGTTAGGTTAGGTAGCCGAAAAAGTTAGGTTAGGTTAGGTTAGGTAGGTTAGGTAGTCGAAAGACAATTAATTCATGAAAACTTGACTTATTAGGCAAATTGGGCCTTGCATAGTAGGCTGAGAAGTGCGTTCTGGCTACTAGGTACGACATATATATATATATATATATATATATATATATATATATTATATATATATATATATATATATTATATATATATATATATATATATATATATATATATATATATATATATATATATATATATATATATATATATATATCGTACCTAGTAGCCAGAACGCACTTCTCAGCCTACTATGCAATGCCCGATTTGCCTAATAAGCCAAGTTTTCCTGAATTAATATATTTTCTCTAATTTTTTTCTTATGAAATAATAAAGCTACCCATTTTATTACGTATGTCGTCAATTATTTTATTGGAGTTAAAATTACCGTAGATATATGACCAAACCTAACCAACCCTACCTAACCTAACCTAACCTATATTTATATGTTAGGTATGGTTAGGTAGCCGAAAAAGTTAGGTTAGGTTAGGTTAGGTAGGTTAGGTAGTCGAAAAACAATTAATTCATGAAAAATTGGCTTATTAGGCAAATCGGGCCTTGCATAGTAGGCCAAGAGATGCATTCTGGCTACTAGGTACGACATATATAATATACAAGCAGTTCCCGTCCACGCGTTGCTGTGGCTCAGCAACGCATGTGCGTTACTGAGCTACAGCAGCTTCCCTGTCCCCCCGTCCTTCCCACCATTCTCCATTCCCCCATCCCCTCGTCCCCCACCACCCGAAAATCCCCTGTCCCCTCGTCCTTCACCACCATTACCCCCTCCCATGTTCCCTCATCCATTCCACCATCTCTCACTTCCGTCCCCTCGTCATCCCCACCATTCCCCACTCCCTCGTCCAAAGCCTTCCCAAATGGTCTAATGTTCCCATCAGAAAATTGGGAACATCAAGTGATCTGATGTTCCCATCACTGAAATATAAGAAAAAAAGTTAAAAATGAAATGAAAATATGAAAAAATAAAAAAATAAACTATACTCACGAAATGAACAGTATGGAAATCGGTATCGAAATCTATGAAAATTCAATTTATTAATGAAATTGGAAATATTGAAATAGAATCGTAACATATTTATATAGCGTGAGTTGCTCCTACGTGCAACAGATGGACCGTTTAAAAAAAAATGCATTTTTACTTGTCACAGGTATGGCATTTATGCTCATTCTCACAAAGTGAATGGTAAACAACACAGATCAATTCCAATGCAATGTCACACAAAATAATTCAATCAAAATTAAAATAACTCGAAATCTATGAAAATTCAATTTATCAATGCAATTGGAAATAATAAAATGGAATCGCAATAGATTTAGTATAGTGTGGAGAACTCTTACGTGCAACAGATGGCAATGTTTAAAAAAAAAAGTTACCTGTCACAGGCGTGGCATCTATACTTATACAAACAGAATGAGCCGAATGGTATAGCTCAGTTTCAATGTTATGTCACACAAAATAATTAAATCAAAATGAAAATAAGTCGAAAAGTATAAAAAATTAATTTGTCAATGCAGTGGAAGACATTGAAATGAAATTGTAACATATTTAGGATACTGTGTGTGGCTCTTACGTGCAACAGATGGCGCTATTTCTTAAAAAAAATTTAATATTTTTACTTGTCACTGGTGTGGCATTTATACTTATACTTATGAAATGAACGGTATGGTAAATAACACAGCACAATTCCAACACAATGTCAAGGAAAATAATTCAATACAAATTAAAATAAATCGAAATCTATGAAAATTAAATTTATCAATGCAGTCGGAAACATTGAAATGAAATTCATAACATATTTAGTATTGCAAGTGTGTTGCTATTACGACCAACAAATGGCGCTGTTTTCGAAAAAACATGTTTCATCTGTCACAGGTGAGGTATCAATATAATAGGTAAATAAAAACATGTGCATATTGGAATGGAAAGTTGTGTCAGAATTTCAAAGCAATCGGTGAAGAACTTTTGGAGATTACAGCGTGTGTTGCTCTTACGTCCAATATTTGGCGCTGTTTTTTTTTTAAAAAAGGATGTTTTTTCCTGTCATAGGTGATGCATGTATATAGTAGATATATAAAAATACGCGCCTATTCGAATACAACGTTGTGTCAAAATTTCAAAGCAATCGGTAAAGTGGTTTCGAAGATTTCCCTCACATGAAAAACACATGGAAAAACACAGTTTTTCATAGAAGCATGTTTTTTTTCCGACACAGACGTAACATCTATATAATATGTATACAAAAACCCGATCGGATGCGAATGGAACGTTGTGTGAAAATTTCAAAGCAATCGGTGAAGAACTTTAGGAGATTACCGATTTTGAACAAACGAACATTTCCATTTTTATTTATATAGACTAGCTGTACCCGGCCACGCGTTGCTGTGGCTCAGCAACCTTCCCTGTCCCCCAGTCTTCCCTATCATTCCCCCCCCCCTCACCCGTCTCCTCGGGCTCCCAACCATTCCCCACTCCACCGTTCCCTCTTCCTTCCCACCATGCCCCACTCCCCAGTCCCTTTCTCTCCCCACCATTCTCCATTTCTCCATCCCCTCATCCCCACCATCCCAAACTGCCCCGTCCCTTCATCCTTCCCTACCATTACCCCCTCCCTTGTCCTCTCGTCCTCCGCACCATCTCTCACTTCCGTCCCCTCGTCATCCCAACCATTCCCCACTCCTTCGTCCGATGCCTTCCCAAATGGTCTAATGTTCCCATCAGAAAATTGGGAACATCAAGTGATCTGATGTTCCTATCACTGTGATATAAGAAAAACAGTTAAAAATTATATGAAAATATGAAAAAATATAAAAATAAACTACTCTCTCGAAATGAATGGTCTGGAAAAACAACACAGCTCAATTCCAACACAATTCACACAAAATAATTAAATCAAAATAAAAAAAATAAAAATCTAGGAAATTTCAATTTATCAATGCAATCAGGACATTGAAATGGAATTGTATCATGTCTAGTATAACATGTGTGTTACTCTTAAATGCAACAGATGGCGCTGTTCTTCAAGAAAAGCATAATTTTACCTGTTACAGGTGTGGCATCTATAGTTATACTTACGAAATGAACGGTATGGTAAACAAAACAGCTCAATTCCAACACAATGTCACACAAAATAATTCACTAAAAAATAAAATAAATCGAAATCTATGGAAATAAAATTTATCAATGCAATCAGAAACATTGAAAATGAATTGTTACCTATCTAGTATAGCATGTGTGTTGATCTTACATTCAACAGATGGCGCTGTTTTTCAAGAAAAGCAAAGTTTTACCTGTCACAGGTGTGGCATCTGTACTTATATTTACGAAATGAACGGTATGGTAAAAACACAGCTCAATTCCAACACAATGTCTCACACAAAATATTTCAATAAAAAATAAATCGAAATCTATGAAAATAAATTATATCAATGTAATTGGAAACATTGAAATGGAATTCGTTGCATATTTAGTATGCCGTGCATGTTGTAATTATGTGTAACAGATAGCACTGCTTTTCAGAAACGCATGTTTTTACCCATCACAGGGGTGGTATTTATAGTAGGGATATAAAAAGACGCGCCTATTCGAATGTAATGTTGTGTTAACATTTCAAAGCAATTGGTGAAGAATTTTCGGAGATTACAGCGTGTGTTGCTCTTACATCCAACAGATTGCGCTGTTTTTCCAAAAAAACATGTCACAGGTGTGGCATGTATATAGTAGATATATGAAAAATCACTCCTATTCGAATGCAACGTTGTGTCAACATTTCAAAGCAATCGGAAAAGAGGTTTCGAAGATTTCCCTTACATGAAAAACACATGAAAATTTTTTTTTCAATAAAAAACATGTTATTTTACCGTCACAGACGTGACATCTATATTGTTTGTATATATAAAACTGCTCGGATGGGAATGGAACTTTGTATGAAAATTTCAAAGCAATCAGTGAAGAACTTTCGGAGATTAGCGATTTTGAACCAACGAACATTTGCATTTTTATTGATATAGACTTACAGTACCCGACCACATCAACCTTCCCTGTCTCCCAGTCCTCCCCACCATTCTCCCCTCACCCGTCTCCTCGGCCTCTCCACCATTCCCCCCCCCCTCCTCCGTCCCCCTGGTCCTCCCCACCCCGGCCACTCGTCTTCCCCACCATCTCACACTCCGTCATCCCCTCACCGTCCCTACCATTTCCTCCTCCTCTGTCCCCTCTTCCTTCCCACCATTTTCCATTCCCACGTCCCGTCGTTCTCACCATCCCCAACTTCCCCGTCCCTTCGTCCGCCCCAACATTACCTCCCACCCCTGTCCCCTCGTTAACCCCACCATCCCCCACTCCCTTCCCCTCGTCCTCCACCGCACTCCTTCGTCCGATACATTCCCAAATGATCTAATCAGATTTTCTGATCATCAAAAAATTGGGAACATCAAATGATCTGATGTTCCCATGACTGAAAATTAAGAACAGGAAAAAAACAGATGAAAAACAATGAAACAATGAAACAATAAAAAAATTTACTATACTCACGAAATGAACGGTATGGTAAACAACACAGCTCAACTCCAATGCAATATCACACAAAATAATTAAATCAAATGAAAATAAATAGAAATCTAAGAAAATTCCATTTATCAGTTCCATCGGAAACATTGAAATGGAATTGTAATATATTTAGTATTGTGAAAGTTGCTCTTACGTGCAACAGATGGCACTGTTTAAAAAAATGCATGTTTTTACCTGTCATATGTGTGGCATCTATATATATCTATATATATATCGTACCTAGTAGCCAGAACACACTTCTCAGCCTACTATGCAAGGTCCGATTTGCCTAATAAGCCAAGTTTTCATGAATTAATTGTTTTTCGACTACCTAACCTACCTAACCTAACCTAACCTAACTTTTTCGGCTACCCAACCTAACCTAACCTATAAAGATAGGTTAGGTTAGGTTAGGTAGGGTTGGTTAGGTTCGGTCATATATCTACGTTAATTTTAACTCCAATAAAAAATAATTGACCTCACACATAAAGAAATGGGTAGCTTTATCATTTCATAAGAAAAAAATTAGAGAAAATATATTAATTCAGGAAAACTTGGCTTATTAGGCAAATCGGGCCTTGCATAGTAGGCTGAAAAGTGCGTTCTGGCTACTAGGTACAACATATATATATATATATATATATATATATATATATATATATATAATTATATATATATATATATATATATATATATATATATATATATATATGTATATATATATATATATATATGTCGTACTGTGGTCACTCATTCCCAAGGGCGCTTCCATCTTAACTTCCCTTATATCCCACTCACTTAGGGTAAATATCAAATCAAGCATTGCTGGTTCATCTTCTCCTCTCATTCTTGTTGGTTCTTTGATGTGCTGGCTTAGAAAGTTTCTTGTTGCCACGTCCAGTAGCTTAGCTCTCCATGTTTCTGGTCCTCCATGCGGGTCTCTGTTCTTCCAATCTATCTTCCCATGGTTGAAGTCTCCCATAATTAGTAGTGAAGATCCGTTCCTGCTAGCAACAGAAGCTGCTCTTTCTATTATGTTAATGGTGGCCATGTTGTTTCTATCATATTCCTGTCTAGGTCTTCTGTCATTTGGTGGTGGATTATATATGACTACGACTATAATTTTTTTCCCTCCATTTGTTACGGTACCTGCTATGTAGTCACTGAAACCTTCACAGCCCTGAATATCCATCGCAATTAAAATCCCAGCCTTTTCTTACCTGCAGAGCTACACCCCCCCACCTGTTCCTTCCCTCTCTTTCCTCATAACATAGTCCTGTGGGAACACTGCGTTTGTTATCGTTTTCGAGAGCTTTGTTTCTGCGAGGGCTATTATGTCTGGGTTTTCCTCTAGTACCCGTTCTCCAAGCTCATTTGCTTTATTTGTAATTTGTGTGTGTGTGTGTGTGTGTGGTGTGTGTGTGTGTGTGTGTGTGTGTGGTGTGTGTGTGTGTGTGTGTGTGTGTGTGTGTGTGTGTGTGTGTGTGTGTGTTTGTGTGTGTGTACTCACCTAGTTGTGCTTGTTGGAGTTGAGCTTTGGCTCTCTGATCCAGCCTCTCAGCCGTCAATTAACGGGTGTACAGATTCCTGAGCCTACTGGGCTCTATCATATCTACGTTTTAAACTGTGTATGGAGTCTGCCTCCACCACATACCTCCCTAATGCATTCCATTTGTTAACTACTCTGACACTGAAAAGGTTCTTTCTAAAGTCTCTGTGGCTCATCTGGGTACTAAGTTTCCATCTGTGTACTTTTGTTCGTGCTCCACCCATGCTAAATAGTATATCTCTGACCACCCCTGTCAATTCCCCTGAGAATTTTGTATGTGGTTCTTATGTCTCCCTCTACTCCTCTGTCTTCCAGGAACGTGAGGTTCAGCTCCCTTAGCCTTTCCTCCCAGCTCATACCCCTCAGTCTGGTGGCATACCTCTGAATCGTCTTTAACTTTTTCATGTGTTTAACTAGGTATGGACTCTAGGCTGGAGCTGCATACCCCAGGATTGGTCTGACATAAGTGATACAAGGTCCTGAACGATTCCTTACCCAGGTTTCTAAAGTCTGTTCTTATGTTGACCAATCAAGCATATGCCGCTGATGATATTCTCTTGATGTGGGCTTCAGGGGACAGGTTCGGTGTCATATCAACCCCAGACCTTTTGCTCCATTGTACTCTTACAGGATTTCACCTCCCAGATGGTACCTTGTGTTCAGCCTCCTGCTCCCTTCGCGTAATTTCATTTAATTTACTCTTTGCTGAGACTCGTCTTTCCTTCCAGAGAAGATTACGACGTGGAGTACTCGAGTTTCTTGACACTCGCCATAGAATCACATATCACCAGGCAAAGTCTCGTGAGGCTTTGCCCCCAAACGTCTGACCTCCAGCATTGGACAACCAGACACCCAGTTGTATGGATATGAATATCAACCCATTACCAAGATCCATCCTTACTACCCGTCCTCAAGACCAATCCTCAAGACCCGTTCTCAAGACCCATCATCAAGACCCCATCCCTAGGACCCATCCTCAGGACCCATCCTCAAGACCCATCCTAAAGACTCATCCTCAGGACCCATCCTCAGGACCCATCCTCAGGACCCATCCTCAATACCCATCCTCAGGACCCATCCTCAGGACCCATCCTCAGGACCCATCCTCAGGACCCATCCTCAAGACCCATCCTCAGGACCCATCCTCAGGACCCATCATCAGGACCCATCCTCAAGACCTATCCTCAGGACCCATCCTCAAGACCTATCCTCAGGACCCATCCTCAGGACCCATCCTCAAGACCTATCCTCAGGACCCATCCTCAGGACCCATCCTCAAAACCTATCTTCAGGACCCATCCTCAGGACCCATCCTCAAGACCTATCCTCAGGACCCATCCTCAGGACCCATCCTCAAAACCTATCTTCAGGACTCATCCTCAGGACCCATCCTCAAAACCTATCTTCAGGACCCATCCTCAAGACCCATCCTCAAGACCCATCCTCAGGACTCTTCCTCAAGACCCGTCCTCAAGACTCATCATTAAGATCAATCCTCAAGACCCGTCTTCAAGACCCGTCTTCAAGACCCATCCTCAAGACCCATCCTCAAGACCCGTCCTCAAGACCCATCCTCAAGACCCGTCCTCAAGACCCATCCTCAAGACCCGTCTTCAAGACCCATCTTCAAGACCCATCATCAAGACCCGTCCTCAAGACCCGTCCTCAAGACCCGTCTTCAAGACCCATCATCAAGACCCATCTTCAAGACCCGTCCTCAAGACCCGTCCTCAAGACCCATCCTTAAGACCCATCTTCAAGACCCATCATCAAGACCCATCCTCATGACCCATCCTCAGGACTCTTCCTCAAGACCCGTCCTCAAGACTCATCATTAAGATCCATCCTCAAGACCCGTCTTCAAGACCCATCATCAAGACCCATCCTCAAGACCCATCTTCAAGACCCATCATCAAGACCCATCCTCAAGACCCATCCTCAAGACCCGTCTTCAAGACCCATCATCAAGACCCGTCCTCAAGACCCGTCCTCAAGACCCGTCCTCAGGACCCATCCTCAAGACCCGTCTTCAAGACCCATCATCAAGATCCGTCCTCAAGACCCGTCCTCAAGACCCATCTCAAGACCCGTCTTCAAGACCCATCATCAAGACTCGTCCTCAAGACCCGTCCTCAAGACGCGTCCTCAAGACCCGTCTTCAAGACTCATCATCAAGACCCATCCTCAAGACCCATCTTCAAGACCCATCATCAAGACCCGTCTTCAAGACCCGTCCTCAAGACCCGTCTTCTAGACCCATCCTCAAGACCCATCTTCAAGACCCATCTTCAAGACCCATCATCAAGACCTGTCCTCAAGACCCGTCCTCAAGACCCGTCTTCAAGACCCATCTGTGGGACATTTGGGGTTTGACTCTATTTATTTAAATATTAATGTAATGAAATTCTATTACGAAGGACCACCCACTTTTATAGTAAAGAGGGAAACTAATAAAATATGATCATTAGAAAATTCCTAGATGAACCAGTAACTATGGATAAATACTAGAGAATATGATCACTTATATAAATTAATGGGCTGTATAATTTAACTGAATCAAAGCCTCAAACACCTACATTGGGGGGTTATTACTGGAACTTCATATATGTCCAGGAACTAGTGTGGTTCGTGCACCAGTTCATTATGCAATAATCTAATCCTATGACCAATTATAGAATCATTATATTTATCACCAATAAGAACATAGATTATGAACATGAGAAATTAATAATTATAATAAACACATGTCAACCAAAGAAACAATGCTCTGCATGAATAATACTACAGATAATGGAATTTAAGGAATACGGAAAGGGTCTTAGCTTGAAGATGATTTCCAAGAAGTCGGTTACGACTCATCCTCGGAATCTCCTGGACTCATCATGGAACACTGGGAGATGATTAACACGGGAAATGACAGCTCGGGGAATTCTTCACACACGCTGTAAATCAAATTACATTCAGTAGCAACAGATTAAGCTGCTAGACATCTATGTTCAAGAAAATTAAATTAAATAATGGAGGTAAATAATAACCTTGGTTTTTTATAGTCGCTCTGCATGACGACAACTACCCAGCTATAACCCCCTCCTAAATGATGCATCAAATGGGAATAAAGGTACTAGCTAATAGGGCACTGTGTAAGTTAAGGCTTGCCGAAGTTCGCGTCCTAGGTTCAGGCGTCGTTGTAACGAACACGTGGTGTCGAGCCTGGCCTAGATGTTGACGCGCTTATCTGGCCGGTCACGTTGTGCTACACGGAACAAATTTAACAGGTTCCTGGCTGAATGTCAAATTAAATCTCTTGACAATTCAACACGATGTGTAAAGTGACACTGACACCAGCTAAGTTGTTGTCTGCAAAGGTTCTTCACACCTCACAGTGGCGACTTTCATCTGGAGCTCTTGGTGGCGTCTACCCTGGTGGCTTGGGTAATGGCGTCTCTCTCTGAGCACGTCGCCTCGTGTACTCGCATCTCCCCTGCCCCGCTCCGCGTCCGCGTTTGATACACAAATTATTTACTACGAATATTATCATTTCTCGCAGTTGTGATTGAAATGCTCGGATAAGGACGGGTTTATTATTCAGAGGAGTTAAATATTATTATTTGCCCGTTTTACGATGGTAAACAAGCAATGGAGATGAATTAAAGTCTCTCCAGGGCATTCACGCGTGACGTTAAATTTATTACCAGATAACAGTTATAACTATAAACGCTCTATTTGGCATTAGTTGGGGATCAGTTTATCTGCAATTAATTATCACACAGAACACCGTTGTTTTATAGAGAATCAAATTCAATTCTCAGACACACTGGATATAGTTGTGTTTATTATAATGGAATCTGACGCAATACTGGCGTCTGGTGACGTAAGAATTCTAGCCTTATTGTACAGATGTAATTATTAGTACATGTGAACTCTATTTGGTTAATTTTAATTACTACAATGATTAGTAGATTTAGTAATAATTAATAATAATACAACAGTGTTGTATTTAGTGTTGGAAATTTCCAACATAACTCCGGGGGGAGAGTTTTAGGGTCGCAGTGTAATGTGGAGTACTGACACACCTATCCCGAAGTTGGTATTAATATTAGTATGTTAGTATGTTAGTACACACATAACGAATGTCCCGTATTTGTCAAGGACATACAAGAAACTTAAGTCTTGCTGATTTCATGTTAAATGGAACATGTTATTATGAATTACCTAAAGCTGATAACTAAGAACTTACATAGACTCTGTGACTGGTGTCGCTATGACATGTAATGTGTATGTTACAAAATCTCAAAGTCTGCAAACTCTCAGATACTCTAGATAAATAATGTTATTTATAGCCTATCAACAATTAAAGATTTAAATCACACAATTCAAACAACAGAATCTACGGTGATGAGAATGTCCTGGGTCATAGTGACTTGTAATGGTTTGTTACTTGACATCACACCACAGTATCATCATAGTTATCTAAATTGGATGTAAAAGGAATTACTCTTGGTCAGAGCTGTAATAGGCTTGCAGTTTCCGCTTACATTGTTGAGCAGCAGCTCTAGTGGGGCGGTTGCTCGGAGGATCAGAATTACTGTCCTCGGAAACTACTGGGGAAGCTAGCTCTGGTTGATACTCTCGTTCAGCCAATTCGAGAGGAACAGCTTCTCTAAAGTTTTTAGAGTAGTGTTGCCTCGGCATAAAACTTTCACTACTCTCAGGACACCTTGATGATCTGGATGAATGGCAACAATTTTGCCTATGGGCCACTCTGACCTTGGTCCATCACTGTCGACTAGTACTAGGTCCCCTGGTTTAAGCTTACTTTATTGTAAGGACTCGAAGCTCCGTAGTGGTACTCTCGTAGAGCTGTGAGGTACTCTCGAGTCCACACCTCATTCCACCTGTTAATAACCCTTGAGAGATGCTGGTAGCTTTCCACCAAGTCACCTCTGGTCACATGTGACGGGTCTACGGGGTCCTCTTCGGCTAAAGGGATGAGAGGGCTCAGTAGACCTCCATGGATCAAGTGTGAGGGACTCAGAGGTTCTCTCTGGGTGAAATCATCAGACAGGTATGTTAATGGGCGGTTATTGACTCGCGCCTCGATTTCCACAACAATGGTTTGGAGCTCGGAGTAACTGACCTTTGTCTGTGTAAAGTTTTTCTTAAACACTTCTTGACTGTGCCTATCATTCGCTCATAGAACCCACCTTGCCAAGGGGCTCTTGGTGCTATAAATTTCCAGTGACATTGTCGTCTCTGCAGGACTGACTGTACTTCTGGGTGATTCCAGACTTCTCGTAGACAAGCTTCTCCTGCCACAAAATTGGAACCATTGTCCGATATCATTAATTTGGGACAAGATCTGCGAGCAGCAAATCTGCGGAAGGCCTGGAGGAAGGCTTCAGCACTCATATCTGAAGTCACTTCTAAATGTACGCCTCTGGTTGTAGCACACGTAAAGAGACAAATGTATGCTTTCACTGGTATCTTGTCTGGGTTGCCAGTGAGAAGTAAGGCTCCTGTGTAATCAACACCAGTGGTTTCAAAGGACGAAGATGAACCACTCTTTCTTCAGGGAGTGGTGGAGGTCCTGGGTAAGGACATACTCTAGCATCGTATCTTTTACAGATTACACAGAATTTAATTATTGACTTAACTGTCTGACGACCTTGAGGAAGCCAGTACTTTTGTCTAAGGTCGGTGAGAGTATCTAACACTCCACCATGTAAAGTACCATATTGATGGTGATGTAAAACAAGAAGTTTAGTGATGATGTGGTGACGAGGTAGAAGAATTGGATTCTTTGTGTCCAAATCAATTTTTGCATGAAGCAAACGTCCTCCACATCTTAGTATATTATGAGTGTTGGCATCATACCAGATACCTAGAGACTTAGTTAATTTATCTGGAAGATTTTCATATTCGCTTCCATATGTCTCTTGTTGTGCACGTTTGATCCAGTAGAGGATAGGATTGGGAAACTTATGTCGAATTCCTATCTTAGCAAGAAAGTCAAACACATGTGCAGTCACTCTTAATAACTTACTTAAGTTAGAATAATTGTGAGGATCAATGGCTAAGATTCGTTGAGGTTCTGGTTCTTTCATGGGAGTGGTGATATTGGTCACTATGACTTGTGGCTTTTGTTTGGGCCACTGACCACCAACAAGCCATGAAGGTCCATTGAACCACAGCGAAGACTTGATAAGTTGTTTTATCGTTAACCCTCGAGATAAATAATCTGCAGGATTGTCCTTAGTAGGAACATGTCTGAATTTATATCCAGCAGATAACTCATGAATTTCCCTAACACGATTACTGACGTAGGGAGTCTTGTTGTTGTTGTTTCTTACCCATTGTAAGACTGCCTCGTTGTCTGACCACACGACAATCTCACCAAAGTGGATATTATTGAGTGTCTTTGTCAGGCAATGAGCCAATCTTACTCCCACCAGCAATGCAGTCAACTCCATTTGAGGTAAAGATCTCTTCTTAATGGGAGCAACTCTTGCTTTAGATGTGAGCAAAATTGATTGTGCACTATTAACTAAGTAGGCTACAGCGCCATATGCTTTGCCAGAGGCATCGCAGAAAACGTGCAAATTGGTGGGTAAGTTTGGTCCTGAAGCATTACGAGGAAATTTCAAAACACCTAACTGATTAAAATCCGTTGAGAGTATCTGCCATTTAGCTTGTAACTCACTTGGTAACGGATCATCCCATCCCATATGTTTCTGCCAGCACTCCTGCATTAGGAGTTTGCCCCTTATTAATATAGGACTAAGTAAGCCTAAAGGGTCAAATGGTTGACTGACAAACGAGAGCAGTGTTCTCATGGTAAGGGTTGAGTTATCAGTTTGTACTGACTTGACATTCATCTCGTCAGTACTGGTGTTCCATTCCACGCCTAGAACCTTTAATTGATTGGGTACCTGATAACCTGGAAATTCTTTCTCGATTACCTGGTTGAGTAATTCATTATTTGAGGCCCATGACTGTAGTGGCATATTGGCTCCTAATAGCTCACGGTTAGCCTCATGGTAGATTTCTACCAAATTAGTTTGATCATTAGTTGTTCCCTGGAAATTGTCGACATACAAGTTGTCGCTAATGTCTGCCTTATAAGGGCTATTTGATTTCCTCAAATGTGTGTCTAATGTTGCTTGCAAAAGAAACGGTGAGGACGTAGCTCCGAATAATACTGAGGCAAAACGATATGTGATGATTCACTGTTAGGATCCAGTGGGTCCTTAATCCAGAGAAATTTTGTGTAGTTACGATCTTCCTCCTGCAAACCTACTCGGAGGAAAGCTTTGCTGATATCAGCAGTATAGGCGAAAATACCAGTGCGAAATCGTAACAGCACATCATGTAGCCTTTGTGTTAGGCTAGGTCCCGTTTGGAGACATTCATTTAAAGACACACTGCTTGGCTTTACTTTAGCACTACAGTTAAAGACAATACGAATAGGTGTTGTCAATGAGTCTTTCACCACAGCGTGATGAGGTAAATAATGACCTATTTTTCGGTCATCGTTATCAACAACTTCAATAAATTTACTGTTAAGTTGTTGTTGGATGAGTTGATGATACATGTTCAGTTTGTCTGGCTGCTTCTGTAGTCGTGCTAATTGAGACTGCAATTGTGAGGCTGCCATAAAATAATTAACTGGAAGTTGTGGATGATTCAACTTCCATGGGAGTCTTACCCAGTATTGTTTATTTTCATAGACAACTGTATCCAGATATTGCTGGTAAGTCCACATATCATCAGGGCTTGGTTGTTCAGGGATAATACCTAAAGTGTCTAAATCCCACAAACGATGTACAGGTGGATCAGACTCAATATCTTCAGATATCTCTCTGAAACGTAGGGGTGACTGTTCCAAGCCTAGTCACGCCACTATTATGTTATTAGATTGTTGGTTTGTTGACGCTGGATTTTGTCGGAAAAGCACCGGTCCCGTAAGCAATTTGCCTCCAGCAGACGACAACAAATTCATTCCGTGTTGTCTGGTGCATCCAGTTATAAATTTGTAATAATGATCCGCGCCTATAAGTATTCCAACATCAGTGAGGCAGTCAGAATTTATTTTATAATCTGCTAGCCTCATGCGGTTTCGTTTAAGATGTCTCGCAGTGCGAGCTAACCCTGTGACCTGTAGGTCTGTAGGAAGTTTATCTACTACTACCGCTTGTATTGGACTAGTGGAAGATCCGAGTCTCACTAATACCTTAACTACTTGGTATTCACGAGGTCCACTATTGGTCAAGAAACCAGAAATATTTAACCTCACACTTTTGGCAGGTTTTAAATTTAACTGCTCTACTAACTGTTGTGTAATGAAGGTTTTCTGTGATCCTTGATCAAAAAGACCTCTAGTGTTAACTCTAGATCTTCGGTTTATTAGTCTAAGTTGAGCTGTAGGCAGAGTGGTATTATTGCCTGACTCAGTAGCAAGTACATTTATTTCTTGATGCACTTTGCAATATTGCACTGTGGTAGAATTCGTGGAATTCTCCCCAGTGGTCATGGTTGGTGTAGAAGATTTTCTACATAAGGCGTAGTGATGTACACCTTGGTTGCATCTTTGCAGGAACGTAGCTGCACTACACATTTTTTGGGATCATGAGAGCCCATGCACTTGGTGCACTTGTGTATTTCTTGCAACCTTTTAATCCTAGTATTATAAGTAGGATAAACAGAGCATTGGTAGGTGGCATGTCCTTGATTACAAAACAGACACCTTCTCTTGTTTGACTTGGTCTCTTTAGTAGACAAGTCATTGGTTATCTCAGAAGGAGACACCGAATAAGTACCTACATTTCCACTTCTTTTCCCAGTGGATGGAGTAGTCTTGGATTTATATTTACTAGACTTATTCAAAGTCGGTTTGGTTTGACTGAAGTGTCAGTATTAGTTGGTTTAGACTCAGGTTTAATTTTATCATGAGTCTTCAACCTGTTAACCGTTATTCTCAATCCCTCGAATATTTGGTCAAGAGTGAGAAACTCGGTATTATAGTGTGAGCAGAGCTCTGTTAAGACATTTCGAGGTAATTTCCTCTGCAAAAGTAACTTGATTGACCATTCTGAAGCTGGTATATCAACTTTAGTACCTAAGGCCTTTACTAGAGACTCTACTTCTAGTCTGAAGCTTTGAAGTGACTCTGGTCTACTATTTGGTGCATTCAGATCTAGCAATTGGTAATAGAGGGTAGCTATACTTAACTCTTTGTTGCAATAGTTCAACTTCAAAAGTTTTATAGCTTCCTCATAATTACTCTCATCGAGAGTTAGGTTATGTATGACCTTTTTAGCCTCTCCTTTGAGAAGACTAAGCAGGTATGAGAATTTAGAAACCTTGTCAAGAGACTGTTTCTGTATATGAACTTCAAATGAAGTCCAAAAATTATCCCAATTTTCTGTATCTAATCCTGAAAATGTAGGCAAGTCTAAAGTAGGTAAACGAACCTCTGGTAGTTGGTATTGAATTGAGACCCTGTGTTACTGGTATTGGATCCAGATTGTTTTGCTAATTTAGATAGCATGTAAAGTTTATCTTGAGTCTCATCTTCATACTGGGAGATACCGTCTACAATTTGACTTACTTCATCAGGATCAGTCTCTGTGGTATTCAGTAGAGTAAGATAAGACTGACTTGTAGACTTAACTTGATCAAATTTCAGATCAGCTACTCTTACTGATGTCTCTAAGTGATAAGAGTCAATGGGAGTATCTTTAGATAAGCCCTCAGCCTTGTTAATTAGTCTGGTCAAATGACCTTTAAGGATATAGGTTCTCCTTAATTGCTCAGGAGTAGCCATGTTGGGCTTGGGTCCAAACTTCATGGGATTAGTATATATTACTAATGAAGCTTGGGTACTTGCTCATTAGTAGACAAGTAACATTAAATGTAGCCTAATTTAAGGTGGCTAATTTATACTCTACCTCACTTGAGGTTAAATGTACCTACCTAACAACAAGTAGCTAGATATTTTGTGCATTGTCTGAACTTCACCATTAGTTCTCGTCCGGTTAGCTCATCTATATCACCATTAGAGGTAATGGGGATCATCCAGCAATACACAAAATAGATACATACAAAATAATGAGTACAAGAGAAATATTATGGAGACACTCCAATCAGAGTTATCTCAAATTTAATCCCACCCTGGATAGGGTCAGCACAAATAGTATAATACATACACTACTGACTAGCTTAAGTCTAGTCGTGATAATTCCTAACTAAGAACTATAAATTTATTTAGTCTGGGCTTGTACCAAATTCAGCACAATCTCAGCCTAAATTCTACCTAATAAGATTGGTAAAGATTATTGTGGTGCAGTAAGGTGAATATAATTGTGCTGTATTTTTGGGTTTTTTGTTTTATAAGGTGCACTTGCACACACAAGTGAAAACAATTATGTACAGTTAAGTTTGGCTTGCAGCCACAGCCGTTTGTGATAGTTGATGGTGTTGATCAACTTGTCAACCACATGCAACCTAGACTCACCTGACAAGTGTACACCATCTCTGGTCAGGTTTTGTCTATAAGGTCTGGCTGTAAATTGGATATAAGTGGCATCCAATCTCACTCGTTTTTTCAGCCTGAAATTTATGTACTTAGCAGCTCTCTGGTAGTATTCTGGTGTTACTCCCCAACGATTATCTTGACTTGGTTGGCGAGGTTCCACTAACGTGAATACTACCGAATTACTGATGAGCTTGAAAGAAGAAATTATGGCTTTAAGGTGTTTGATCACCTCAGCTGGATGACGAGTAGGATGGATGTCATTACCACCTAAGTATATAATGGTTAGATGGTGAGGCCACTCTAACGCAGGTGTTAGTGTGGAATTGTTATAAAAGTTATGAGCTGTTGCTCCTGGTGACCTAAAGATTCTTACTTCTGTATGAGGTATAGGTCTAAGTGTTGTGGGTAATTGACTGTGTCCCACGAGTGCTACCTTATACATGAGGTGAAAGTAGCAATGAATTGGTGTGACTTAGACTAACTGATGTGTTACGCTGTTGGCAGACACAATTAATTAAATGGTTAGTCTTGATTACATCACACAAGGATTAGTTATTAATAATTAGTATTTATAATTATAATTTATGTTTATCCGGTTCGAAGGACCATAATGTGGGACATTTGGGGCTTGACTCTATTTATTTAAATATTAATGTAATGAAATTCTATTACGAAGGACCACCCGCTTTTATAGTAAAGAGGGAACTAATAAAATATGATCATTAGAAAATTCCTAGATGAACCAGTAACTATGGATAAATACTAGAGAATATGATCACTTATATAAATTAATGGGCTGTATAATTTAACTGAATCAAAGCCTCAAACACCTACATTGGGGGGTTATTACTGGAACTTCATATATGTCCAGGAACTAGTGTGGTTCGTGCACCAGTTCATTATGCAATAATCTAATCCTATGACCAATTATAGAATCATTATATTTATCACCAATAAGAACATAGATTATGAACATGAGAAATTAATAATTATAATAAACACATGTCAACCAAAGAAACAATGCTCTGCATGAATAATACTACAGATAATGGAATTTAAGGAATACGGAAAGGGTCTTAGCTTGAAGATGATTTCCAAGAAGTCGGTTATGACTCATCCTCGGAATCTCCTGGACTCATCATGGAACACTGGGAGATGATTAACACGGGAAATGACAGCTCGGGGAATTCTTCACACACGCTGTAAATCAAATTACATTCAGTAGCAACAGATTAAGCTGCTAGACATCTATGTTCAAGAAAATTAAATTAAATAATGGAGGTAAATAATAACCTTTGGTTTTTTATAGTCGCTCTGCATGACGACAAACTACCCAGCTATAACCCCCTCCTAAATGATGCATCAAATGGGAATAAAGGTACTTAGCTAATAGGTCACTGTAAGTTAAGGCTTGCCGAAGTTCGCGTCCTAGGTTCAGGCGTCGTTGTAAGGAACACGTGGTGTCGAGCCTGGCCTAGATGTTAACGCACTTATCTGGCCGGTCACGTTGTGCTACACGGAACAAATTTAACAGGTTCCTGGCTGAATGTCAAATTAAATCTCTTGACAATTCAACACGATGTGTAAAGTGACACTGACACCAGCTAAGTTGTTGTCTGCAAAGGTTCTTCACACCTCACAGTGGCGACTTTCATCTGGAGCTCTTGGTGGCGTCTACCCTGGTGGCTTGGGTAATGGCGTCTCTCTCTGAGCGCATCGCCTCGTGTAAACGCGTCTCCCCTGCCCCGCTCCGTGTCCCGCGTTTGATACACAAATTATTTACTACAAATATTATCATTTCTCGCAGTTGTGATTGAAATGCTCGGATAAGGACGGGTTTATTATTCAGAGGAGTTAAATATTATTATTTGCCCGTTTTACGATGGTAAACAAGCAATGGAGATGAATTAAAGTCTCTCCAGGGCATTCACGCGTGACGTTAAATTTATTATCAGATAACAGTTATAACTATAAACGCTCTATTTGGCATTAGTTGGGGATCAGTTTATCTGCAATTAATTATCACACAGAACACCGTTGTTTTATAGAGAATCAAATTCAATTCTCAGACACCTTGGATATAGTTGTGTTTATTATAATGGAATCTGACGCAATACTGGCGTCTGGTGACGTAAGAATTCTAGCCTTATTTTACAGATGTAATTATTAGTACATGTGAACTCTACGTTTGGTTAATTTTAATTACTTCAATGATTAGTAGATTTAGTAATAATTAATAATAATACAACAGTGTTGTATTTAGAGTTGGAAATTTCCAACACCATCATCAAGACCCATCCTCAAGACCTGTCTTCAAGACCCATCATCAAGACCCATCCTCAAGACCCATCCTCAAGACCCGTCTTCAAAACCCATCATCAAGACCCATCCTCAAGACCCGCCCTCATGACCCATCCTCAAGACCCGTCTTCAAGACCCATCATCAAGACCCATCCTCAAGACACGTCTTCAAGACCCATCATCAAAACCCATCCTCAAGACCCGTCCTCAAGACCCGTCCTCAAGACCCATCCTCAAGACCCGTCTTCAAGACCCATCATCAAGACCCATCCTCAAGACCCGTCCTCAAGACCCGTCCTCAAGACGCGTCCTCAAGACCCATCCTCAAGACCCGTCCTCAAGACCCATCCTTAAGACCCATGTTCAAGACCCATCATCAAGACCCATCTTCAAGACCCATCCTCAAGACCCATCCTCACTACCCATTCTCAAGACCCATCCTCACGACCCATCCTCACAACCCATCATCAAGACCCATCTTCAAGACCCGTCCCCAAGACCCGTGCTCAAAACCCATCATCAAGACCAATCCTTAAGACCCATCCTCAAGACCTGTCCTCAAGAACCATCCTCAAGACCTATCCTCAATACCGGTCTTCAGGACCCCATCCTCTAGACCCTTCATCAAGACCCATCATCAAGACCCATCCTTAAGACCCATCATCAAGACCCATCCTCAAGACCCATCCTCAAGATCCATCCTCAAGACCCGTCCTCAAGACCCATCATCAAGACCCATCCTCAAGACCCGTCCTCAAGACCCATCCTCAAGACCCATCCTCAATACCCATCATCAAGACCCATCCTCAAGACCCATCCTCAAGACCCATCCTCAAGATCCATCCTCAAGACCCATCCTCAAGACCCATCCTCAAGACCCATCCTCAAGACCCATCCTCAAGACCCGTTCCCAAGACCCGTCTTCAAGACCCATCATCAAGACCCATCATCAAGACCCATCCTCAAGACCCATCATTAAGACCCATCCTCAAGACCCATCCTCAAGACCCGTCTTCAAGACCCATCATCAAGACCCCATCATCAAGACCCATCCTCACGACCCATCCTCAAGACCCATCATCAAGACCCATCCTCAAGACCCATCATCAAGACCCGTCCTCAAGACCCGTCCTCACGACCCATCATCAAGACCCGTCCTCAAGACCCGTCCTCAAGACCCATCCTCAAGACCCATCCTCAAGACCCATCATCAAGACCCATCCTCAAGACCCGTCTTCAAGACCCATCATCAAGACCCATCATCAAGACCCATCATCAAGACCCATCCTCAAGACCCATCATCAAGACCCATCCTCAAGACCCGTCTTCAAGACCCATCATCAAGACCCATCCTCAAGACCCGTCCTCAAGACCCATCCTCAAGACCCATCCTCAAGACCCATCATCAAGACCCATCCTCAAGACCCGTCTTCAAGACCCATCATCAAGACCCATCATCAAGACCCATCCTCAAGACCCATCATCACGACCCATCCTCAAGACCCGTCTTCAAGACCCATCATCAAGACCCATCCTCAAGACCCGTCCTCAAGACCCGTCCTCAAGACCCATCCTCAAGACCCGTCTTCAAGACCCATCATCAAGACTTATCCACAAGACCCGTCCTCAAGACGCGTCCTCAAGACCCGTCCTCAAGACCCGTCCTCAAGACCCATCCTTAAGACCCATCTTCAAGACCCATCATCAAGACCCGTCTTCAAGACCCATCCTCAAGACCCATCCTCACAACCCATTCTCAAGACCCATCCTCACGACCCATCCTCAAGACCAATCCTTAAGACCCATCCTCAAGACCCGTCCTCAAAACCCATCCTCAAGACCAATCCTTAAGACCCATCCTCAAGACCTGTCCTCAAGAACCATCCTCAAGACCTATCCTCAATACCGGTCTTCAGGACCCCATCCTCTAGACCCGTCCTCAAGACCCATCATCAAGACCCATCCTCAAGACCCATCATCAAGACCCATCCTCAAGACCCGTCATCAAGACCCATCCTCAAGACCCATCCTTAAGATCCATCCTCAAGACCCGTCCTCAAGACCCATCATCAAGACCAGTCCTCAAGACCCGTCCTCAAGACCCATCCTCAAGACCCATCCTCAAGACCCGTCATCAAGACCCATCCTCAAGACCCATCATCAAGACCCATCCTCAAGATCCATCCTCAAGACCCATCCTCAAGACCCATCCTCAAGACCCATCCTCAAGACCCATCCTCAAGACCCGTCCTCAAGACCCATCCTCAAGACCCGTCCTCAAGACCCGTCCTCAAGACCCATCCTCAAGACCCGTCTTCAAGACCCATCATCAAGACCCGTCCTCAAGACCCGTCCTCAAGACCCATCCTCAAGACCCATCCTCAAGACCCATCATCAAGACCCGTCCTCAAGACTTATCATCAAGACCCATCCTCAAGACCCATCATCAAGACCCATCATCAAGACCCATCATCAAGACCCATCCTCAAGACCCATCTTCAAGACCCATCCTCAAGACCCATCATTAGGACCCATCCTCAAGACCCATCCTCAAGACCCATCCTCAAGACCCATCCTCAAGACCCATCCTCAAGACCCATCATCAAGACCCATCCTCAAGATCCATCCTCAAGACCCGTCCTCAAGACCCATCATCAAGACCCGTCCTCAAGACCCGTCTTCAATACCCATCATCAAGACCCATCATCAAGACCCGTCCTCAAGACCCGTCTTCAAGTCCCATCATCAAGACCCATCATCAAGACCCATCCTCAAGACCCATCATTAAGACCCATCCTCAAGACCCATCCTCAAGACCCGTCTTCAAGACCCATCATCAAGACCCATCATCAAGACCCATCATCAAGACCCATCCTCAAGACCCATCCTCAAGACCCATCATCAAGACCCATCCTCAAGACCCATCATCAAGATCTGTCCTCAAGACCCGTCCTCAAGACCCATCATCAAGACCCGTCCTCAAGACCCATCCTCAAGACCCATCATCAAGACCCATCCTCAAGACCCATCCTCAAGACCCATCATCAAGACCTGTCCTCAAGACCCGTCCTCAAGACCCATTGTCAAGACCCATCCTTAAGACCCATCTTCAAGACCCATCATCAAGACCCATCCTCAAGATCCATCCTCAAGACCCATCCTCAAGACCCATCATCAAGACCCGTCCTCAAGACCCATCATCAAGACCCATCCTCAAGATCCATCCTCAAGACCCGTCCTCAAGACCCATCATCAAGACCCATCCTCAAGACCCATCCTCAAGACCCATCCTCAAGACCCATCCTCAAGACCCATCCTCAAGACCCATCATCAAGACCCATACTCAAGACCCATCCTCAAGACCCATCCTCAAGACCCGTCCTCAAGACCCGTCCTCAAGACCCATCCTCAAGACCCATCCTCAAGACCCGTCCTCAAGACCCATCCTCAAGACCCATCCTCAAGATCCATCCTCAAGACCCATCCTCAAGACCCATCATCAAGACCCGTCCTCAAGACCCATCATCAAGACCCATCCTCAAGATCCATCCTCAAGACCCGTCCTCAAGACCCATCATCAAGACCCATCCTCAAGACCCATCCTCAAGACCCATCCTCAAGACCCATCCTCAAGACCCATCCTCAAGACCCATCATCAAGACCCATACTCAAGACCCATCCTCAAGACCCATCCTCAAGACCCGTCCTCAAGACCCGTCCTCAAGACCCATCCTCAAGACCCATCCTCAAGACCCGTCCTCAAGACCCGTCTTCAAGTCCCATCATCAAGACCCATCATCAAGACCCATCCTCAAGACCCGTCTTCAAGACCCATCATCAAGACCCATCATCAAGACCCATCATCAAGACCCATCCTCAAGACCCATCATCAAGACCCATCCTCAAGACCCGTCTTCAAGACCCATCATCAAGACCCATCCTCAAGACCCGTCCTCAAGACCCGTCCTCAAGACCCATCCTCAAGACCCGTCTTCAAGACCCATCATCAAGACTTATCCACAAGACCCGTCCTCAAGACGCGTCCTCAAGACCCGTCCTCAAGACCCGTCCTCAAGACCCATCCTTAAGACCCATCTTCAAGACCCATCATCAAGACCCATCTTCAAGACCCATCCTCAAGACCCATCCTCACAACCCATTCTCAAGACCCATCCTCACGACCCATCCTCAAGACCAATCCTTAAGACCCATCCTCAAGACCCGTCCTCAAAACCCATCCTCAAGACCAATCCTTAAGACCCATCCTCAAGACCTGTCCTCAAGAACCATCCTCAAGACCTATCCTCAATACCGGTCTTCAGGACCCCATCCTCTAGACCCGTCCTCAAGACCCATCATCAAGACCCATCCTCAAGACCCATCATCAAGACCCATCCTCAAGACCCATCATCAAGACCCATCCTCAAGACCCATCCTTAAGATCCATCCTCAAGACCCGTCCTCAAGACCCATCATCAAGACCCGTCCTCAAGACCCGTCCTCAAGACCCATCCTCAAGACCCATCCTCAAGACCCGTCATCAAGACCCATCCTCAAGACCCATCATCAAGACCCATCCTCAAGATCCATCCTCAAGACCCATCCTCAAGACCCATCCTCAAGACCCATCCTCAAGACCCATCCTCAAGACCCGTCCTCAAGACCCATCCTCAAGACCCGTCCTCAAGACCCGTCCTCAAGACCCATCCTCAAGACCCGTCTTCAAGACCCATCATCAAGACCCGTCCTCAAGACCCGTCCTCAAGACCCATCCTCAAGACCCATCCTCAAGACCCATCATCAAGACCCGTCCTCAAGACTTATCATCAAGACCCATCCTCAAGACCCATCATCAAGACCCATCATCAAGACCCATCCTCAAGACCCATCCTCAAGACCCATCCTCAAGACCCATCATTAGGACCCATCCTCAAGACCCATCCTCAAGACCCATCCTCAAGACCCATCCTCAAGACCCATCCTCAAGACCCATCATCAAGACCCATCCTCAAGATCCATCCTCAAGACCCGTCCTCAAGACCCATCATCAAGACCCGTCCTCAAGACCCGTCTTCAATACCCATCATCAAGACCCATCATCAAGACCCGTCCTCAAGACCCGTCTTCAAGTCCCATCATCAAGACCCATCATCAAGACCCATCCTCAAGACCCATCATTAAGACCCATCCTCAAGACCCATCCTCAAGACCCGTCTTCAAGACCCATCATCAAGACCCATCATCAAGACCCATCCTCAAGACCCATCCTCAAGACCCATCATCAAGACCCATCCTCAAGACCCATCATCAAGATCCGTCCTCAAGACCCGTCCTCAAGACCCATCATCAAGACCCGTCCTCAAGACCCATCCTCAAGACCCATCATCAAGACCCATCCTCAAGACCCATCCTCAAGACCCATCATCAAGACCTGTCCTCAAGACCCGTCCTCAAGACCCATTGTCAAGACCCATCCTTAAGACCCATCTTCAAGACCCATCATCAAGACCCATCCTCAAGATCCATCCTCAAGACCCATCCTCAAGACCCATCATCAAGACCCGTCCTCAAGACCCATCATCAAGACCCATCCTCAAGATCCATCCTCAAGACCCGTCCTCAAGACCCATCATCAAGACCCATCCTCAAGACCCATCCTCAAGACCCATCCTCAAGACCCATCCTCAAGACCCATCCTCAAGACCCATCATCAAGACCCATACTCAAGACCCATCCTCAAGACCCATCCTCAAGACCCGTCCTCAAGACCCGTCCTCAAGACCCATCCTCAAGACCCATCCTCAAGACCCGTCCTCAAGACCCATCCTCAAGACCCATCCTCAAGATCCATCCTCAAGACCCATCCTCAAGACCCATCATCAAGACCCGTCCTCAAGACCCATCATCAAGACCCATCCTCAAGATCCATCCTCAAGACCCGTCCTCAAGACCCATCATCAAGACCCATCCTCAAGACCCATCAAGACCCATCCTCAAGACCCATCCTCAAGACCCATCCTCAAGACCCATCATCAAGACCCATACTCAAGACCCATCCTCAAGACCCATCCTCAAGACCCGTCCTCAAGACCCGTCCTCAAGACCCATCCTCAAGACCCATCCTCAAGACCCGTCCTCAAGACCCGTCCTCAAGACCCATCCTCAAGACCCGTCCTCAAGACCCGTCCTCAAGACCCGTCCTCAAGACCCGTCCTCAAGACCCGTCCTCAAGACCCGTCCTCAAGACCCATCCTCAAGACCCGTCCTCAAGACCCGTCCTCAAGACCCGTCCTCAAGACCCGTCCTCAAGACCCGTCCTCAAGACCCGTCCTCAAGCAATATTCCAATAAACTGCATTGGGCTCTAGTGACGTATTCGTAAAAATTAACATTCTTTGTTAAAATAATAAAAATAATAATAATAATAATAATCAAATTTCTCGAGTATATTTAGAATGATTTATAACAATGTTGTGTATAGTTTGCCTTAGGATATTTTTGGTTAGGTGTTTTGTCTTTGTTATTTGTGCTGGCAGCCAGGAGGCCTGGTCGACGACCGGGCCGCGGGGACGCTAAGCCCCGGAAGCACCTCAAGGTAACCTCAAGGTAAGCACCCACATGAATCGTCGAGAGAGGTGCGATGGTGCAGAAAGCGGCGCACTCGCAAAAATTAAAGGTTTGAGAGTAATGAGTTGTAAGTTATAAGCTACCCCTAGGAGAGCCATGAGTCTTACCCAGCAGTAAAGCTGTCAACCATCCCCAGGAGGAAAGCTATCAACCATCCCCAGGAGGAAAGCTATCAACCATCCCCAGGAGGAAAGCTATCAACCATCCTCAGGAGGAAAGCTATCAACCATCCCCAGGAGGAAAGCTATCAACCATCCTCAGGAGGAAAGCTATCAACCATCCTCAGGAGGAAAGCTATCAACCATCCTCAGGAGGAAAGCTATCAACCATCCCCAGGAGGAAAGCTATCAACCATCCCCAGGAGGAAAGCTATCAACCATCCCCAGGAGGAAAGCTATCAACCATCCTCAGGAGGAAAGCTATCAACCATCCCCAGGAGGAAAGCTATCAACCATCCCCCAGGAGGAAAGCTATCAGGTGGAAAGCTTTAGGAAAGTCAGGTGTGTACTGGCATACTGCCTCAATACCTGAGCACAGTCAGGTGTGTTCTGGCATACTGCCTCAATACCTGAGCACAGTCAGGTGTGTGCTGGCATGCTGCCTCAATACCTGAGCACAGTCTGGTGTGTGCTGGCATGCTGCCTCAACACCTGAGCACAGTCTGGTGTGTGCTGGCATGCTGCCTCAACACCTGAGCACAGTCTGGTGTGTGCTGGCATGCTGCTTCAACACCTGAGCACAGTCTGGTGTGTGCTGGCATGCTGCCTTAACACCTGAGCACAGTCTGGTGTGTGCTGGCATGCTGCCTCAACACCTGAGCACAGTCAGGTGTGTGCTGGCAAGCTGCCTCAACACCTGAGCACAGTCAGGTGTGTGCTGGCATGCTGCCTCAACACCTGAGCACAGTCAGGTGTGTACTGGCATGCTGCCTCAACACCTGAGCACAGTCAGGTGTGTGCTGGCATGCTGCCTCAACACCTGAGCACAGTCAGGTGTGTGCTGGCATGCTGCCTCAATACCTGAGCACAGTCAGGTGTGTGCTGGCATGCTGCCTCAACACCTGAGCACAGTCTGGTGTGTGCTGGCATGCTGCCTCAACACCTGAGCACAGTCAGATGTGTACTGGCATGCTGCCTCAACACCTGAGCACAGTCAGATGTGTACTGGCATGCTGCCTCAACACCTGAGCACAGTCTGGTGTGTGCTGGCATGCTGCCTCAACACCTGAGCACAGTCAGGTGTGTACTGGCATGCTGCCTCAACACCTGAGCACAGTCAGGTGTGTACTGGCATGCTGCCTCAACACCTGAGCACAGTCAGGTGTGTACTGGCATGCTGCCTCAACACCTGAGCACAGTCAGGTGTGTACTGGCATGCTGCCTCAACACCTGAGCACAGTCAGGTGTGTACTGGCATGCTGCCTCAACACCTGAGCACAGTCAGGTGTGTACTGGCATGCTGCCTCAACACCTGAGCACAGTCAGGTGTGTACTGGCATGCTGCCTCAACACCTGAGCACAGTCAGGTGTGTACTGGCATGCTGCCTCAACACCTGAGCACAGTCAGGTGTGTGCTGGCATGCTGCCTCAACACCTGAGCACAGTCAGGTGTGTGCTGGCATGCTGCCTCAACACCTGAGCACAGTCAGTGTGTGCTGGCATGCTGCCTCAACACCTGAGCACAGTCAGGTGTGTGCTGGCATGCTGCTCACACACCTGAAGGAGACTAGGGGAGTGCCGTAATGCCACACCAGACTGTTGTTAACCCCTGTTGTTTTACCTTTATCTCGGTGAGGTAATATTACGGGACCAAGATGGACCCCGGGCGTCTTCAGGACTCTTCCCACGAGGCCAGTGTAACAAACGCCGCAGCACTTCAGGGTGGGGTAGGAGCCAAGTGTAGAGCTGGACTGCTGCTCTATAGAGCTCAATATAATCAGGTGTGGATTGGACACTAATCTAATGGACTTGTGCCATTGGTTTCTAAACAAAAAAGGTTTTTCTCTCTTATCTGATGTAATCTTATTAAGTGTATCATATTATTACAGACTACTTTAATAATTAACATCTGTCGAGTCTCATATTTTCCATCTTTTTTAACAGTTGTCGAGGAAATTATACTTTCCAAGCATTTAGTAAACCTTAGGCATAGTTAAAGTGAAGACATTTGACAGAGTTTTGCGTGACTGGCGTAAATTTATAACCTATAATTGTGTGTTCCAGGTGATGGATCACCTGGAATACATAGTTGGGTAGGTGCATATCCCTGTTCTTCCTTGTTTTCAGGGGTAATTTAATATTTTCAGACGCTAATCATTATTATAATTGGGTATAATATTCCTTTATTTGACTTTGAAATTAATTTATAATTATTTGTGTGGATTTTCTTTAGAAGGAAGTCGAGCAGAAAACTTGCCCTTGAAGCCATTGAGAAGTACCGCTTTCCTTATTTAGCTTAATAAAGCAGAGCATTTCACGTTTTTCCTGAAATTATTGTTGTTAATTTGTTCATGAAGTTGAGCAACTGAGTTCTAGTTGGACTAATAGTTTCAGTTGAGGCCATTACAACTCCCAAATATTATATATTTTTTTTATTGCATTTATTTAAAACACAAAGAAAGAAATTACTTTTTTTCGGCTCATAAGCCTTCCCTATGTAGAGCGCTATGAGCCATCCATATGAAGAGAGCTATGAGCCATCCCTATGAGGAGAGCCAGAGGGCTTCCCTACGAGAAGAACTGTGCACATTCCCCAGGAGGAGAGCAATGAGCCTGCCCTAGGAGAATAGCCACCAGCCTTTCTCAGGAAGTGAGCCACCAGCCTTTCTCAGGAGGTGAGCCACCAGCCTTTCTCAGGAGGTGAGCCACCAGCCTTTCTCAGGAGGTGAGCAACCAGCCTTTCTCAGGAAGTGAACCACCAGCCTTTCTCAGGAAGTGAGCCACCAGCCTTTCTCAGGAAGTGAGCCACCAGCCTTTCTCAGGAGGTGAGCCACCAGCCTTTCTCAGGAAGTGAGCCACCAGCCTTTCTCAGGAGGTGAGCCTCCAGCCTTTCTCAGGAAGTGAGCCACCAGCCTTTCTCAGGAGGTGAGCCACCAGCCTTTCTCAGGAAGTGAGCCACCAGCCTTTCTCAGGAAGTGAGCCACCAGCCTTTCTCAGGAGGTGAGCCACCAGCCTTTCTCAGGAAGTGAGCCACCAGCCTTTCTCAGGAGGTGAGCCACCAGCCTTTCTCAGGAGGTGAGCCACCAGTATTTCTCAGGAGGTGAGCCTCAAGAATTTCTCAGAAGATGACTCACAAGCCTTTCTCAGGAGGCGAGCTACAAGCCTTCCCCTGAAGGCGAGCTACAAGCCTTCCCCTGAAGGCGAGCCACAAGCCTTCCCCTGAAGGCGAGCCACAAGCCTTCCCCTGAAGGCGAGCTACAAGCCTTTTCCTGAAGGCGAACCACAAGCCTTCCCCTGAAGGCGAACCACAAGCCTTCCACATTCGTAGAGCTACAAGTCTTTTCCAAGTTGAGAAGCTTAAGTCTTCCCCAGGAGGAGTGCCATTAAGCCTTCCCCAGGAGAAGAGCTCTTAGCCTCCTCCATCAGGTTAGTCACTGTGTACTCGTAACTCTCCCCTGAGCTCCCCCGAGGAGCTTATGTCTGCGGTTGAAGGTTAAAGATCACGGAGAGCAACTTCCTGGAGCTGTTTTCTTACCCTTCATCTTTCTTCTTAGCTATTTGTCATCGCCCAGCGTTAGCTCTAGCTCTTGAGTCCCACCTCTTGACTATCGGTAGTCTGGTTTATTGTGCTTCACGTCGTCCTTTAAGTATGTAAGTGTCCCACACATCTTTCTTCTTTAATTCTTGATATTTGTCCACTATGGTATACTGAAGGACATCCCAGGTCCATCTCACTCATCTGTGGCTCCTTTTTCTGGCTCCGACATCTGTTTCTGTCCCCACCTGCGGTAAACAGTTTCCCCTGTGTCTTTCCTCTAGTTCTCCCCCCACCTGCGGTAAACAGTTTCCCCTGTGTCTTTCCTCTAGTTCTCCCCCCACCTGCGGTAAACAGTTTCCCCTGTGTCTTTCCTCTAGTTCTCCCCCCACCTGCAGTAAACAGTCTGCTCTGTGCCTATTCTCTAGTTCTCTCTAGTTCTGCTTTCTATAAAGCATTTTACTTTGTACTCGTTATTGCTCCTCTGGTAACGTATTTCAAGCTCTCGTATTCTTACCGATATATTGCTTAAGTTATATGTTTGGTCATTTTGGAAAGACTTCATTTTTCGTATTAACTTCGTGTCATCTTTGAGTTCATCATTTCATACATGTCGGACCCTGTATTGTACTCCCAGGACTGACGCCCTTAGAATGACGCTGATACTTTCTAGGTGACTTTCTCCTGCCTCAGTGTTATACAGGATTGTTGTTGGGCCTCTACACCAGGCACTAATTGGTCTGGTTGTTAGGATGGCTGGTCAGAAATCGGTGGCGTGAAGGTAGATCCATATTTCTGCTGACGTTTGAAGTGACTTGATGAGCTTAGGATCTGTATTTGATGCCATCTGCTGAAGGTATTAGGACGGTTGTGTGTCTGTTTCCTGGTATGGTTGGTACCTCTGTGTATATATGACCTCTCCGGCCATGAGGTATATAAGGTATATATGACCTCTCCGGTCATGAGGTATATAAGGTATATATGACCTCTCCGGTCATGAGGTATATATGACCTCTTCGGTCATGAGGTATATAAGGTATATACGACCTCTCCGGTCATGAGGTATATAAGGTATATATGACCTCTCCGATCATGAGGTATATATGACCTCTCCGGTCATGAGGTATATATGACCTCTCCGTTGGACTTGGTCTGGGCACATCTTCGCGGCTACTGGATTTACAGCTTTGTTTCAAAGATAATTTAGGCAAGTTTAGTCCGCTGTCCAGTTATGTCATTTTTTTTTATAGTTATCTGAAGGAACGTCCTAGCACATGTCTCTTCTTAGCACCTGTTTCTTCTTCCTGCACCTGTGTCTCTTCCTAGTACCTCAGTCTCTTCCCAGCACCTGTGTCTCTTCCCAGCACCTGTTGTTAGAAATTATCCAACACTTATACATCATTTGTGTATAATAATACATCCTTATTGTAGTAACCACAGTAATTACTAGTTTTAATAATTTGTAGAATTAAGCCAATTAATGTTTTCTATTGCGATGCCATTTTTGCCAAATTCTTCCTAGTATTAATGACGCAGCTCCGTGTTGTGACAGGAAGTCACAGGAAATATCTCAACATTTAGTTGAATCTGAACAGTCCAGTTAATTACTTTCCTTTACTAAGGATAATCGTTTATTTAGTTGTTTTATTTATACAGCATATTACTGCTTCCTGAACTCGTTTATTTAGGTGAATTAACAGCTACAATGGAAAATATTGCAATGTAAAATAATTTATATAATATTCCTTTCGTTTATTTTGTTCAGTCTTATTAAGCTGACTTGCGTTATACAAAATATATTGCATCTTAATACATTTATTCGTGACATTAGTACTTTTCACTATTCCTTACTTCCCTAATTATTTATAAGTAAATAAAATACTTTACGCTCGAGAATACTTTGGAGTGTTCTGCGCATGCGTATTGCAGCCAGGGAGGAAGGAGAGGCGATTCCTACTAGCAACGCCATATTAGCTGCGTGTTAGCACATTGCAAGAGAGAGGCGCCATTGCAAGGAACTTGCTTCGTGTCATTTTATTCGCTCCTACAAATACGAGAGCGGTGCCACGTTCTTTCTTCACTTAACGGCAGTGTCCTGGAACTAATTAACACTCCAGCCCGTAGTTGACGTCTCAGCAACGTCAGTTCAGGACGGAGGTCTGGAGTCCTTCCCTCCACCAAAGGACACGTAGCCCGGCAACTATTAACTTTCTACTTGTTTATTGTGTACACATTTAACATTTAGACCAGTTGTCGTTAGGCCATTTATTTACAACAAAAATCCAGTACGTTTACTCTCTAGCCGTATTCCGTAATTTATATAGGAATATATATCATTAATGTCTGTAGAACAATTCGACAGTGTCAGATATATCGTTTATATAACATAACGAACAATTCCGTATTATTAGATATATCTTTTATTATTTACGTAGAAGATTTCTACATTGTAATTGCCCTACAGCTCCCGAGTCCACGTCACGCAAGAGCTAGGCTACCCACCTTCGCGTGCAACAATTTCCCCAATACAATACGTCGTCAGTGGAGCCTGGCAATTGTTTTCACATCTCTTATTTTCACAGCTAAGCTGTTAATTGTTGTTAGTAGACATAATAACTTAGCTACCTTAACGATCTCCTAATGAGATCAATACTACTAACCCATTGATTTGGTTATATATTTTACCATATTACTGTAGTATCTTGAGGTACCTTTGCCTCTAATTATCATTACATAATCCGTTTAATTTTCATTTACATTTAGTTGCTTCAGTGAAGAACCAGCACTGAAATCATGCTTGGGATATATTAATATTTTAGCATGTAACCCCCCATTTGGGGTAAGTGAATTTGACTCATAATATACAGTCCCTCTAATATTCTATGCATTAATAAGAACATCCATAGGACACTAGTTCATGGAATAAATATCAAACCACTTGTTCTACCTTGTTTTCCACTTCTTTACAAAATGTGGTGGTCCTTCGTAGCTATTGAAAATAGTATCAATTTAAATGATTTACATGAGTGCAGTTTTCCCAGCACCTGTGTCTCTTCCCAGCACCTCTGTCTCTTCCCAGCACCTGTGTCTCTTCCCAGCACCTGTGTCTCTTCCCAGCCAATGTCTCTTCCCAGCACCTGTGTCTCTTCCCAGCACCTGTGTCTCTTCCCAGCACCCGTGTCACTTCCCAGCACCTGTGTCTCTTCCCAGCACCAATGTCTCTTCCCAGCACCTGTGTCTCTTCCCAGCACCTGTGTCTCTTCCCAGCACCAATGTCTCTTCCCAGCACCTGTGTCTCTTCCCAGCACTTGTGTCTCTTCCCAGCACCAATGTCTCTTCTCAGCACCTGTGTCTCTTCCCAGCACCAGAGTCTCTTCCCAGCATCTGTGTCTCCTCCTAGCACCTGTGTTTCTTCCTAGCACCTGTGTCTCTTCCCAGCACCCGTGCCTCTTCCCAGCACCCGTGCCTCTTCCCAGCACCTGTGTCTCTTCCCAGCACCTGTGTCTCTTCCCAGCACCAATGTCTCTTCTCAGCACCTGTGTCTCTTCCCAGCACCTGTGTTTCTTCCCAGCACCAATGTCTCTTCTCACCACCTGTGTCTCTTCCCAGCAGCTGTGTCTCTTCCCAGCACCCGTGTCACTTCCCAGCACCTGTGTCTCTTCCCAGCACCCGTGTCTCTTCCCAGCACCCGTGCCTCTTCCCAGCACCTGTGTCTCTTCCCAGCACCTGTGTCTCTTCCCAGCACCAATGTCTCTTCTCAGCACCTGTGTCTCTTCCCAGCACCTGTGTCTCTTCCCAGCACCCGTGTCACTTCCCAGCACCTGTGTCTCTTCCCGGCAACTGTGTCTCTTCCCAGCATCTGTATCTCCTCCCAGCACCTGTGTCTCTTCCTAGCACCAGTGTCTCTTCTCAGCACCTGTGTCTCTTCTCAGCACCTGTGTCTGTTCCCAGCATCTGTGTCTCTTCCCAGCACCTGTGTCTGTTCCCAGCATCTGTGTCTCCTCCCAGCATCTGTGTCTCTTCCCAGCACCTGTGTCTCTTCCCAGCACCCGTGTCACTTCCCAGCACCTGTGTCTCTTCCCGACACCTGTATCTCTTCCCAGCACCCGTGTCACTTCCTAGCACCTATGTCTCTTCCCAGCACCTGTGTCTCTTCCCAGCACCTGTGTCTCTTCCAGCACCCGTGTCACTAGTAGTGGGATAAGGCACAACTCGCTACAGTTTTGCTTTTTCCGACTGCAGCGAGTTGAGTCGTGTGTTTTTCGTTACCCCGCTGACCCATGCACAGGCATCGCTAATGGTCAATGACGTCACCAGGTAGTCGCTCAGCGTTCCTGCACAGGCACGTTCAAGAGGATTAAAAAGCCGGTCTATGAGTCGTGTGTTTTGCGTTACAACAGTGACCCTGAAACCTAATGTATAATACAATCAACCATAGTCTATTTTAAATTTCCTATTTACTTCCAACTATCGTCCATTGCAAAGGGGAAGCAACACAGAGCATGAACTACCATGTATCTCAGCGTTCATCCCTGTAACCGAACCAGTATTTACCCAGGTCTTTTTTCCTAAATGTAAAACGCATCCAATTTATATCCATTGTTTCGTGTTCTGTCTAGTGTTGATAATTTTAATAGCCTATTAATATCCCCCTTTATCATGTCCATTCTTTAACACCTCTATCATGTCACCCCTATTTCTTCTTCGTCTATCTAGAGAATGTAATTTAAGCTTTGTCCATCTTTCTTCAAGGATCGTTTATTGAGCATAGGGCAAATAAAAATGAAAACCCCTATCATTCATTTATATGAAAAAAACAGGGCCCTGGGCATTGGCAATTTCAATGCAAGTTCAGTAGTAATCCAATATTACTGGAGTTCAGTAGTAATCCAATATTACTGCTACCGTATGAGCATCTCACATTCGCTCAAAACACACCTCGCACACCTTACTGTAGCATATAACAGATCAAAAATACTCATTCAGTATAAGCAAGCCTCTCATGTTTTGAAATAAGACCTTCTGCAGTTACCTTCTCTTTTCTTACGTCATCATCCCTAATGCGGTACGAGGCGTCAACGCGCTAAATGCGGATCCCAGGATGTTCACACATAAGTGTGAACTCTTAATCAGGCTTAATACCTAAACTGTACTCTGTGCTTCATAAGAGTTGATATTCAGCTACAATGGCTCGTATTTTCGCTCATTGCTCATATTTTCTGATATTCATAAACCCTATCAAACCAACCTAACCTAACTTATTATATATAACAAACAAATATATTCTACAGACCAGTTGTTGTTGTTGTTTATCGACATCGCGAAAAGCGACCTCAGTTTAGGGATAAGGTATTGTTGGCCATTAGCATATAAGTGTCAAGGTATCACAGCACCTGACTAGTCACCTATGTATGACGTCACCAGATGACCTATGCGGCCTTCAGCGTCCTACTGGCATGTGTATTTGATGATGTTATTATTCAAAAATGACTAGACTAGCCATCCCCACCTAACCTAATCAGAGGTTTAAGAATATACATTTTAGTCATCCACAACTGCAATCATTATGCAATGATGGGTTCAAAAACTAAAACAGCAACCCCAAATGTCGAAGCGCAATTTAAGCAGAATCGTACATCTGTCAGCATAGCAGGTGAGCTGAACATAATACAGGTAACTGCAGAGGTCCTATTGGCCCTTACGAGACCGCTCCTATATATCTCCACCCAATCTCATTCATATACCCTATACTTAAAACAACCAAGGGATCCCACTTAAAGTTTTAGTTTGCAATAATAGTTTTAATAAATAGCTGTCATTCTAGTTTTATACACAACAGCAATTATGAAACTCTATAGCTAGATATCGTACTGTAATCCACAAGTAGCTACCACACATCTGGCAGCACAGCGGATTAGTAGCTGTGTTGATAGGCTAGTCAACTGTCCTCACATCATCAAATAGCTATCCAAATGTCGCACCTCAACTCATCCATCTAGCAACTTAGCTGGATGCTAGTCACTATATTCATAGGCTAATCATTTCTACACCTCAAAAATAAAAATCCTAGTTTCTAAACCAACACTCGCAAATACATGCATACATACCTACACATACTCCACAACCCATACAGTCATAGTGAATAGCCTAGTTTTTTGCCACCATTTCCCCCATTAATCAGATGTGATTTATGCCATACACAGAAAATACAGCAGTTACACGCCAAATATGCCATTTATGCACAAAATATATTATTTACACTCAAAATATACCATCACACAAAAATATGACATTTACATACGAAATTTGTCAGTTGCACACAAAATATACCATTTACACAATATTGCATGTACACTCAGAGTATGACATTTACACAAAGTATGGTATTTGCACAAATATATCAAAATGCTTATGCATTAGGCAATCAAAAATGCGCTTTCACTAAAATTCCACAATTCCACATACATAATTTTCACAAAATACTCATACATTGTCTCATAAACCAAAATACACTTACACCATTAGGATCTATTTTTTCAGATTACAGAGCTTACACAAAATACACAAATTGCACACAAAAATACAGTTGCACCAGTTCCACTTCAACAAATTAAAAACACAACTTGCATTAATGCACTATTAGCACAAAAATTATTATAAAACATGGACAATTATTACACAATTTGTGTAATTATTGTACATCTTTGCACAATTAATACAAGAAAACTTGCTATATAATTTCTCGACTTGCACAATGACAATCAATAAACAAAGGTATAAATAAACAATTCGTCCATATGCAATTACACAACATGCGCAATTAATACACAACTTTCACATATATTACACACATCTTTCATAATTATTACACAACTTGCACAAATACATATCTAGCACAAGTACGTGCAATACATAACTACCCCAAATATGAAAATACACAACTAGCATAAATACTCGATTTACACAAATACAATTGCGACATTTACACAACTTGCTCAAAAATAAAATCAATACACAACTGAACAATACATAACTAGCACATATTCATTAAATACACAACTAGAAAATTTCCACAAATACATATACAATTAATACATACGACTTGCACAAAACAATACACAATTTATAGAAATATAATCAATACATAATTGCAATAATCATACAACTTATGCAAAATACATAATCTGCACAATTAATACACAAGTATATTAATTGTGCAATATATGTACAAATACAAACACAACCAACTGGGTCAAACAATACACAATTTGCATGATATTTTTCTAAGTATATTTAGGACATTAATTATAATATGCTGAGTTTAACCAACTCCCCAAAAGTCAGAATTTCACATATAAAAAAGGTACATATGACTTCCGATGAGCTCAGTATAAAACATTCATTTTCCATTAATGTTTCAACATTATTAGTGCTAAACTATTCATCTAACACATGTCCATTGTTTTTAATGTCTTATTAATACCTTCCTTGTCACATCCTCTCCAATCAGGTCACCCATATATATTTATGCAAACCATCTAATAGACTTATTTGTTCTAGCCTTAGTTACGTTAGTGCAGGTGGGGTTAGGTAAAGTCAGTATTTTCTATGATAATTTTAAGCAAATTTGCTATATCTTATAAAAAATGCATCCTATTAAAACCTAAATTCATCTAAATCTATCAAAAAAAAATACTTATACTACACAAATTTGACTAAATTTAACCTAGCAAAAGCTAAACTAACTAAATATGAGCATCCCATATCCTCACATACAAGCCTATGTCACCTCTGTCCAAACATTACATGAGTTGGCCATATAGCTCGAACCCCAAATAGGAAAATTTATACTATTTCATAAACATGCTAGTTCATTACCCCTAAGATATTATATATATATGTACTTCCCTACACGACCTCATCTAACCTGACCTAGCATATCCAAACCTAGATTTAGTTCAAAATGGTAAAATTTAAGCTATGCCACCTAAATTCAATCTAATTTAAGGCAATTTCCACTAAATATACCCCAATGTTGTGTATCACAACACTGCCAAAGCCCATTTTTACCTACATTTTCTCCTATTCCATCCTACCCTATGCAACCTTACCTAACATAACCTAGCATATCCAAACCTAGATTTGGTTAAAGTCGGCGAAATTTAAGCGATCCCACATAAATTCCACCTAATTTAAGACAAATCCCCACCAAATATCCCCAAATGTTGTGCACTGCCAAAGCCCATTTTTACCTACATTTTCTCCTATTCCATCCTACCATATGCAACCTTACCTGACATAACCTAGCATATCCAAACCTAGATTTGGTTAAAGTTTATGAAATTTAAGCTATTCCCACCTAAATTTGACCTAATTTAAGACAATTCCCACCAAATATATCCAAATGTTCTGTATCATAGCATTGCCAAAGCCCATTTTTTTACCTACATTTTCTCCTATTCCATCCTACCCTATGCAACCTTACCTAACCTATCCTAGCATATCCAAACCTAGATTTGGCTAAAGTCGGCGAAATTTAAGTTATCCCATATAAATTTGAGCTAATTTAAGACAATTTCCACCAAATATACCCAAAAATGTTTTGGAACATAGCACGGCCAAAGCTCATTTTAGCCGAGTTTTCACCTATTCCAACCTGCCCTAGACAACCCTACCCAGCCTCTCCTGGCATATCCAAAGTCAGATTTGATTATAGTTGGCAAAATTTATGCCTTTCCCACCTAAATTTAACCTAATTTAAGCCAATTTCCACCGAATATACCCAAATGTTTTGTATCTTAGCATGGCCAAAGTTCATTTCACCCAAGTTTTCACCTATTCCATCTTACCTTACACAGCCTTACCTAACCTGACCTAGCATATCCCAAGCAAGATTTGATTAAAGTTCGTGAAATTTATGCTTACTCACCTAAATTCAACCTAATTTAAGACAATATCTACCCACTATACCCAAAATGTTTTGTTACATAGCTCAGCCAAAGACCAATTTAGCCAAGTTTTCACATATTCCAACCTACCCTACATAGCCTTACCTATCCCTGACCTAGCAGATTTGATTAAAGTTGGGGAAATTTAAGCTATCGCCACCAAATTGGAGACAATTTCCACCAAATATGCCTAAATGTTGTGTATCATAGCACAGCCAAAACCCATTTTACCCACATTTTCACCCATTTCATCTAAACCGGGACCCAACCTCTGATGCGACATATACTCAGAGAAGTGATGTTTTTTGGATATGAACCTAAATGCCCGTGCCTAACCTGCAAGAGTCTTGGAGCTTTGTTGAATATTTTATCTATTTTTCTTCGAAAACTGAAGTTTTGGATATGAACCTATCCGCACTGTGCCTAACCTGCTAGGTTCTTTATTTAACATTGTAACCATATTCATAGAAAAGTGATGTTTTGGATATGGACCTAACAGCCCCTCTCCTTTAAAACTTGGAAGTGTGTTCAATATTGTTGTTACGGCCCTCTCGGGACGCAACGGGGTTCTTACTCTGATGTTGTTAGAGGAAGTTGTATCCGGCCCCAAGCCAGTAGTGGCTATCAAGGGATGTGATCCGTGACGCAAGTAACTTAAAGGGGAAGGGAAAAAGGCAAGAACTTAAGATTATAATTATTAAACCATCACCAAATAAATAATATAAGATTACACAGGGGGAAGGGTATTAACACTGTACACAATCGTCTTCTCCTGAAGACTCTGGATCCAAGCTCTTGGTGCTAAGTCCTCGGTGCTTTCGTGGCCTCACAACGAATCCTTTGAGAAGCTGAGTCTACCCTGGCCACAGGTCAGCCAAAACACAGGTCCACTGGGGGCACCGCCGTGGAGGCCGTCAACCACAAGTCCAGCAGGTCTGCTGGCAGGTTCCGGATCAGCAGCGCTGGTCAGGCCACTCCACGAGCGATACTAGGGTAGCGCCCTAGTCAGGAGCCTCGTGTGATACCACAAATCTCTCTCCTGTCCTCAATACCCCAGTGGATAATCGTCTCCAGCAGTCGGTCCCGGGTAATCCTTCTACTGCCACTCCACTGGCAGGGTAACACCACAGTGTTCTTCCGGGAGGCGACCCACAGCTGCTACAGCAAAGCACAAGGTATGGGGACGGCTGCCCTGGGTAGACTGACTCAACTTCCATCACAGCAGTTCCAGGTCGACTCTGTAAGCAGACACGTCATCAATAACAGGGACACTAAAACACCTCACTTACAGGCTCAGACACAAACGCCCGACATATCCACTCCATAGATGGCGTTGTAGTCTGAGCACCACCTCACCAGAGGTCAGCAGCGGCGGTGTTGTGAGCTGAACCGGACTGGAAACTGGCCCTTGTGGCCAGTACACCTTGTCCTCACCAGGTGTCGTCGTCCATTTGGTGGGGGTTTCGGGAGCTGACCCACAGATGGCGCGGTCGTCACTGCTCCAGGCTCGGACGCTGGATCCGGGTTCGTAACAATTGTAGATATAGTGTTGGGTATGTGTTTTGTTTTTACACATCAACCCAACCGTCCTGGACCTAACCTACCTTCATCAAACTTCAAATTTATCGTAAATATGGAAGGAACGTATTGTTTGCACATCAACCCAACCGTCCTTGACCTAACCTCCATTTATCAAACTTCAAATTTATCATAAATATGGGAGGACCGTGTTATTTGTGCATCAACCCAGCTGTCCTGGGCCTAACCTCCCTTTATCTAACTTCAAATTTATTGTATTTATGGGAAGAAGGTGTTGTTTATGCATCAACCCAACCTCCCTGGACCTAACCTCTGATACACGAATCTTGGTTCAATATTGCATCATACTTGTAGCATTTTTTTTCACATAATTCAACCATCCTCAACCTAACCTCTATTACCTGGGGGGGGAGGTTAATGGAAAATATGATAATAATGGGAATTTTCTCTACAACAGTTCAACTCAACCATCCTTAACCTAACCTTAGTTAGAAAGGGATATAACTCACCAAAACTATTTAATTACCATTTACCCAATTTTCCTTATCCTAACCTATAACTAGAGGGTTTAGACCCCCTTTACCTCGAAATTATAGTATAGAGTTAAATTAGGGAATGTTAGGTTTATATGTGAAAATATATTCCTACCTTAAATATATAGTATAATTTCGAGGTAAAGGGGGGTCTAAACCCTCTAGTTATAGGTTAGGATAAGGAAAATTGGGTAAATGGTAATTAAATAGTTTTGGTGAGTTATATTATAGACTGTGGGTTGGTTGGTGTTGTCGTCGTTGATCCTTCTCTATGGACAACCCAACCCACGACTCGGCAGAGTGCTTATACTAGGAGATCACCCTTGGTGCTTCTGGCTCTCGGAGAGGGGCTCAGCGTCACACGTTTAGGGGATGCGGCTCCAACACTTAGCCTCGTTGTCACGTGCACACACCCACTCGAGCCGCTGTGACTCCCCACTCTCTCCTAATGAGATATGATCTCCTAAATCCCCTATGACTTATTGGTATTACCTCTTACCCTGTCCACAGCAGTGGTTCTTGGTTCTTTCTCTCTCTCTCTCCTTCTTCACTACTTCCTGGGAAGCCTCACTAGGACAAGGGCAAACCCCAGCAAATTGTGACACATTTACTGGACAAAGCACATACACGATACATACACACATATAATAATAATGAATCCTATACTCTATAATATCACAATCAGGTTGCACTCCAACACCATCAGAACTCTATTATCAGCTTATCAAGTGGTATCCTATCTCCTGGTTCACCACCTGATACTATTAACCTCCTCAAGTTGGTCAAGCCTACATACACTGTTGCACTATCAGCAAGATAATGTATATATAGAAAATCAGCATTTGAATGCAATAACATATACCAGTATAAATGTTCATTGATACTTCAGTATAAAAAACTCCTTGACATAAGAATGCCAACAGTCACTCACCTCTCACTGCGTCTTGCACGCTAATGACAACCAAACACTATCAACTCCCTACTAGTAATCCACCAGAACTTCCCCTTCCACCTCTGGAAGTTCACTACCCTAATATCCTTAGGTTCTTCCGGGCTTCACTACCAGGATCCTCTGCAGCTCCTCCAGGCTGCTATCATGAAGTTTCCTTGAGTAACTACGGTGCTTCACCCTTCAGCTAGGTTCCTCCACAGCTCTCTTGGCTGCTACACCATGAAGTTTCCCCGAGCAACTGTGGTACTTCTCCACCTCTACAGAAGCACATGACACTCCTCTTCACTGCTGCTTCTCCTCACAGCTCGAGGTCCTCTGCTCCACTACCTTGGAGTCTCATCAGCTACTTCATCTGCTGGCTTCGAAGTTCTCAGCAACTTCTTCCCAAAAGACAAACCTGCAACCCATCGACACTCCATTAAAATGTTCCCCTTTAACACATAAACAAAAATAACCACACAATATGCTTGCCTCAAACCTCTATCTGTCCTCTACATACAGTGAGAGTGGACTCCCCCGTTTTGGGCGGGTCCATACTCCACCTCGCCTGGCGGCGGTCCTCACTCGCTGGGAGGGTCTTCCTCCATCCGGAGCCAGGCTCCCTCAGTCGTCCGCCAGCGCTCAGAGGGGGCGGACGTCGCTCCGTGTTCCTCCCTCTCCACTCTCTTATTTCAGGCTTTCTGCCTTATTAAAACATGTCTAACTTATAAATAAACATTGCTACTGTCGCTGGGCACACGACCAACTACAAGTGATCACTATGAACTGGCGTATATCGTGCTTACCACAGATTAATTGGTCGAGGGCGCTTTCCCTCTGACGGCGTCTGGTCAGGGCGCTCCCACGCCCACCATAATGCCTCCGGGCGGCTTAATATTCACTAATTATCGTCCACGACTTGAGACCACACGTCCCCAGCTCGATTCCACAGCTGGCACGTCTGCACACTTCTCTTCTCTTAGAGATATATCACTAGGGGTTCCCTTCTGACGGGAGCTCAACGGAGCGCGGCTTCCCCCTGCGATGTCTGCCACTCAAGTGAGGTCAAAGCCCTTCCAGAAGCGAGCCTCACGCCTCCAGCAAAGTCCACATCTCCTAGCCCGTCATTTATCTATTTTCTTCTGCATTACCCATAATCTCAAACTGTTACACATATCCAACCAACTATTTTACATATGCGTTATCACCTCAATACTTGCTAGACCATCTAGTTAGGTCAGGCTTGCTGAATAACTCTCAAGAAGGGAGACTCGTTTCTCCTGCAGGCTGAGATCATAACACTCCCCTCCCCTTATTTTTGAGAGTTATTCTAGTGGCAAAGCTTGGGATAATACATCCGCCACCACACTGTCTCGTCTTCACCCCCTATACTCTCTTAGGAGTCTACAATTAATTCGTTGCACCTTGCAACATCTGGCTCACAACTCTCCAGAAACATGATCTTCTCATAAACGATTTGACCTCTCTGACACCTCTTAGCTAGGCTGTCCTCCCTGGACGCCTGCACTCCATCGGTCCACTCTACTTACTGTCTCCACCCTCCGTTTCCTCGTCTTCTTCTCTTCACGTCCAGAGTCAGACATCTACTGTCTGTACCTCCTCTGTCGTCTTCATACTTCCATCTACTGCCATTATACTTCCGCCTCCTGTCATCATACTTCACTCCCTCGTCTTCACCAACTATCCTCCCTTTCGTCTCCTCATTTGTCCAAGACATCGTCTTGTTTGACCTCCATCGAGTCCTCGGCATTCTTCTATTCCTCCATGCTTGCATCATCATCCTCTTCCCACACTTCTCACCTCTATACCACTCCATTTCTTCTCCTTCAACTCTTCTTCGTTCCCTAAAAGTTTCTTCGAGCACTGCACTACATCCAACAGCACTCGACCGTACATGTCGCTCTACCTCTTCTAGAGTGCTCGTAAGCATCTCTCCACACATACTGTCTCTTCTCCTTTCATTTTCTCGGCTATTACTTTTCTTCATAATCTCTCCTCCACGTTGTCTGTGAAACATGTCAACTCTTGACATCTCAAACAACTTAACTCTACTATCCATATGCCTCTGTGCTCGTGGACAATTTGACGCTCTACTCTCGTCCTCAGTCTGTCCACATCTTTCCTCATTCCTACTCAGCACAGTTGCATTCACCTTCCGACCCTTAATTTCAGCAGTCTGGGCTCTACTCAGGTCCGCTCTCTTCACATGATTCTTCTTCGGCTGGGTCATCCTCACTTTCGACCTCACCGAGACTCCATTTTCCTGGGCTGGACCTTCATCAAACAGCCACGCTATGTCTACGTCGATATCTTCCACCGGCTGAATCGACACTGTCTCACCTTCTCCAGTGTCTTCCTCGTCGGCCACCTCTGCCTTCGTCACTACCGAGACAGGGTACTCAATGGCTTGGCGGTCTCCTGACTCATCCCCTCGGATGTCAGTCAGGTTCACACTCTCAGGTGTCCCACACGTGCAGTGGCCTTCTGGGCACTCCTCTGGCACAGTCTCCGCTACGACTCTCGGCAACACCTTTGTCCCGCACAAGTCATTTCCCAGGATCACTTGGACTCCTGGAACAGGTATGTCGGGGCACACTCCCAACATCACCTCCGCCGACACATATTCCGACCTTAGCTGGACAGTACATACGGGCATGTCACTCTCAGACAATAACCCATATACTCTCATCTTACTCCTGCCAGCTAACCGTCGATCATTCCCAATCAGGCTTCTCGTAATCAAGCTCTGATTAGCTCCGGTATCTCTTAAGATACCAACTTCTACCTCAGGTTGGCCTCCTACACTGATCCAACCTTTGCTCATGAACGGCCTATACCTCTCGTTCACTAAGTTCGCTCTCTGTGGTTTGTCTTCGAACACATTAGTATATTTACCTCGGGGGTCACACATGGCCAGGGTCACAACTCTCTTGCCCTGCCGACAATATCGCATCACGTGACCCAATCCGTTACAATTGTAACATCTCATCTGGGAAAAATCTCTCCTATAAGAACCAGAGTGGCTCTGACTTTGTCCACTCGCATGAGAGTTCCTAGGGCCAGGCACACTACCTGCACTCTGTGGGGCTTTACTGGACTCTCGATTTCCAGGATAACGATTAGTTTCTCGTTTAGCTCCTCCATCTTCACTTTCAGACGAAGTGCGCGACCTACTCTTCTGAGTTCTAGGGTACTTACTTTTATCTGCCCATTTATCAAAATTTTTCTCACCCCAGACTCTTCTGGGTCTCTCATAATTTCTTCCTCCCCAGACTCCATTGGATCTGCTATTGCTGCGTCTCACCTCGCTTCTCACTCTGTTCTCCCTTAAGCTCTTGTACGCTTCAGTAATCATATCCGCCCTATCTGCGGCATCTTTCACCTCCTTTATCCCTGCTTCTTGGATCTTGAACTTTGTTCGGGATGCATCATCTCCACGAACTTCTCCATGACCATCAGTTGCTTCAGGTCAGCATAAGATCCAACTCCA